>NC_024309.1:9412375-9466267 GCF_000523025.1 Cynoglossus semilaevis | reverse complement strand
TTTTTACGAATCACAGAAAGTCATTTAATCTGTTCCAACACTTTATAAAATATTGTATATATTGTATATGACTAAGTGTGAGTAATCTACAGATACTGTGATTATTTAGAAAAAAAAACTTGAATTTTTTGGCAGACTAAATTAGACTAATTTAACAAAATATAAGTGGTACAAAGTTACTGGAAAGTTTGTTACTTTTTAAATCAAGCTGCAACTACATTTTAAAATTGTGATGTTTAACAACTATACCACACATCCATCTCATTACCATCCTCCCAACAGGCTCAGAGCAGCTCTGGCACTCACTGCTGATGGGCCCCAGAAAGTGATGCCAAACAGACTAAATTACACCACAACTGGCTGCTGACACCCAGAACTGCTCTTCAGTTCTTCTTTCATTTCCATCCACTTGAATCTTTGCCTCCTCATCCTCTTTTCAACCATCAAAGCGCTGGCAGCTCTTTTGCTGTTTTTAAAGCCGCATCAAACTGCATCAGTGATGTTAACAATGCATCACTGTGATAAAAAAAAAGGTAAAGCCTTGCCATTTTTTTTGCTGATTTTACAGGGAGAAGCAACAGTCAGCAGCTTTTTCGTGTGTGTTCTTGCGTTTATCACAGGCCGTCCGCCTCCAAGAGTTCACTGTAAAGATTATAAAGCATTTTTTATTTTCTCTAAAAGAGCTTAGAGGACAGGTTGCACTAAGAAGTCTGTATGAAAGATGCATTCTGTGTCTAATATGAGTCACACAGCCCACATAAGAGAAGAATCCACGTTTTCTCCTCCACTAATCACAGCGTATTAATTAATTACTCATCTTATTTGGCCAAATCCAGAAGTCAGAACAGAACTGTTTAATTACTCATCTTATTTGGCCAAATCAGAACAGAACCGGGATTTCTGTTGGAAAGTATCTGGTGTAGAAGCCAAAACTTTAAAGTTTAAGGTTAAAAAAACGGTCTTGAGCTTTCACTGGAAAGAAATCAGGAGTGATTATCGTCCACACTGACCTGGGGGGCGTTGGGGGGATCATACCTGAACTCTATGTCTCGCTCCATCTGAGTCAGTTCCAGGCTAATATCACCGGGGGTTCTTTCATTTTTAATAGGGCTAAACAACCAGAAAAACCTGTCCATTTACTGAGGTTTGAACAAGAAAAGCAGCAAGAAGAGAAAATAAAATTCTTAATACAAAAAAGAAAAGTTAAGTTTTAAGAACATGTAATAAGAATAAAATGTGATTTTAAGGTGGGATAAAGTCAAGATTCTTTTCCACATCTAAGATTTTCAAGGACTGATATTAAAAAAAAAAAACAACCAGGCTGCTGCTTGTTGTGGATGGGTAGAGTCTGGTGTCATCTGCATAAAAGCAAACATCTTTTCTAATTTACTGGCTAATACTGCTAAAGGATCTGGTGCAGAGACTTTTAGAATGACGATCCAAAGAATTTTTTCAAATGCCTACACTGATCGCCAGTTTAAAAAACAACACAAAAAAAAAAACAAACAACGTTGAACAGACTAACTGCCGACTCTGCTGTTTTATAAACAGGAGATATTCACTTCTCCTTGCGTTTGTGATTTCTCTTCTTCCACTGTGAATTTTTTTTCTTCTTTTTCATCCCTCAGTTAGAATATCATAAAGTATTGGTGTGATTTCCAAGTATTTTCGACTGATTTCTAAGTCTGAACACAGTCTTTGGTAAAGTTTGGACTCAGCCCCAGTGTTCCCAGGCTTTAATCTACAAAAACTGACTTCAGGGACTCCTTCCAACCACAGGCTTCACTATTTCCTTTATCTCTATTTCTGCCTGTCTGAAGTTTGTTTCTTTTTTTTCGTCCTGGCTGGGAATGAGAGCGCTCGTGCTGAGGTGACCGCGGGGCTCCCTGATTGATTAGAATTCTTCAGAGGGAAAGAAAAAGCCAAGTGGTTCTGAGGCTTCGAGATTGTGCAAAACACCAGGTGATACCAGGTTGCAGCAGAAAAAGCTCACATTGACGATCTTGTTTACTGAAACAAGCACAAAGTGTGCTGGTGTAAGTTGTGTTGAGGGAGGCATTTCTTAGAAAGACACCAGGGACATTTCGCAGGTGTCGGTGCAGGTGCCTTTGAATCCACTGACCAGTGCATTCTCGTGCTCAGAATTGGGACACACACACACACACACACACACACGTTATATTTAGAGTTTGAACATCTTAGTATAAACACTGCTGACTCGTTATTTTTGTCAGTTGCAGAGGAACAGGAATAAATATTTCCAGCCTGAATAAATATCACTTCTGCTAAAGGTTTAATACTGTATGTATATTTTCAGAAGAAGGAAATGGAGACAAACACGGAACAGAACAGGAACAGAAACGACTGGATCTGAAGCAGCTGCATTAAATCAACCCCACTTCAACATTCTCTGCTGACTTTTTTTTTCCTTTTCTTTTCCGTCAGTATTATTCATATTAGCATCTAGCAACTCCTGACTCACCTGCAGAGGGTGCTGTAAAAACAATTTGAAGACCCTAGTACGGGGGTGTCAAACTGATTAGATGTCAAGTGGGCCGGACCAGTGTTAATATATATCAGCTATATCTTCATATTTCATGAAATATAATTTTACAAAACATTCATGATCACCTGAACATGAAGTGTTTTTGTATTTCTTTTTATTTCCAAAATGTATTAAGTGGGCCGAAATGAAACCCCAAGTGGGCCAGTTTTGGTATGTTTGAGGCCGCTGGTCTAGAAACTGGATTACTTACAGTGTCCTGTAATCTCCATAGTCGTACCACACTGAGGAAGCATCAACGTTAAACGTTTTAGATACTATTCCTGAAAAGAGAAAACACGTGCAGAGAGCTGATGTGAAGCAGAAACTATTTCTATTTACGTTCAGTGGTTGAACATGAAGGATAATTGATTTTTCTTTTGTGAAAAATACCAACTGGAAGTAATGAAGGGATCAACTGTATTTTAGTCCAGTCAGTGGAAATATCACAGAGGACTCCTGTAGGGTTAGAATCCTGACTTTTAAAGTTCCTATGTGACCTGTGTGTGTGTCTGTGTGTGTATGTGTGTGTGTGTGTGTTAGCATGTGCTACCAGTTTTCCAATACCCCTGTCAGCTGTTCCACCCCGGCCTAACAACCAGGTCGTCCCCGGGGAAATAATCTGTCACTGAACTTATTAGTTCAAAGTGGATGCTGTCGAGGTAAAGGGCTGAGGGGGGGGGGGGGGTGCGGGGGGGTGAGTGGGTGGAGGAGCGGGGGTCAAATCCCTGACTACATAAAGTGTGTGAACGACGGCAGCTATGTTTACTGATTGTTCTCTCCGAGGCTTCGCCCGTGTGTCGCAGCTGCTCAAACATCGGCCGTTTCCAGTCGGACAAATGACATCACGCCACATAATGAGCGAGGGCCACAGCACGGGAGAATCCATAGCTAATTAGAGCAGCCGGCTTTTAGGGCTGACAGTTTGACGAGGGCATCAAGGAAGCATGTGCACGGTGTCGATAGTGTTTATGTTGCTCCCTCTCAGACTTGCTCCGTGCTCAGCAATATTGGAAGGCTTTCATTACCTATAAAAGAAACTGAGCCGTCAGTGAATGGAGGCCGCGCCGCGGTGCAGGTTTGTAGCCTTCCGCTCCTTATCTGTGGCCAAAATGATTTAAGTAAAAGCTACTGACTATAAAACACTGCACATAAGGAAGGCTGATGACCGCTCCGCCTGGTGGCTGGAAGTCATTCTGGCCTCGGCCAATGGTGAAAGCCTGGCTTTAATTTAGAGTTCTTCCTCATCTGGGTTGTCATGTATAGGAATAACCGCTCTCCGTCACAGCTAATTAAAATACATTATTTATCGACATCCGCCTGAGTGATGGATATTTAAAGGAACAGTGTGCTTAAATATTTGAAGGAGTTATTGAACTGAATTTATTTATGGTGCCTATGAATGTACCGCTGAAGTAACACAGTGTAAAATCACACTCTGATTAACGGTGACGTGTTCCCTGCGCTGCTGTAATTAACCTGCGATGGAGGGATTTATCTCCATGGCACCTGAACGCCTCATCATTTATCTGTTCTGGATTTGATTGCCTTAATATTTTTGAGCAGGTCCAGTATTTGTACGGCTCTCCGGTGTGTTTCACTGCCATGTTGCCTGAAGTGAAATTCAGAAGCTGTTTCGGCCTTACGGTCCATTTAATGAAATTTTAATATTTTCTCAGCAGGTTTCTTTTGCTCTGGCTTCTTCAGTAGATTTTACTGTAGGTTGTAGAATAAAAAGAAGGTGGTGTAAATGGGAGATAAAAGGTCTAATTGAAGAAAAACATTTAAGATTCTTGTTAAATTTGATTGAGTTACAGAAGAGTGGCGACTACTGAATATTGCTCTATTAATGTATCAGACCTTGACAAGTCTTTCAATTAAGAGCTGTAAAATAGTCCACTCACTTATTGGTATGTACTGTTATATAGTATTGTGTCTGCATATATAGAATTTTGGTTAGTGCATCAAAGTGGGGCATATCATTTTGCTTCCAGTCGTAGTAGGAGTGAGGGGGTGTGTGTCGGGGTTACTCTTCGTCCTTGTGAAGAGTACAAGTTAGCTAAAAAAAAACATTTTTAAACTGTGAAATGTTTTTGCACTCGACTCACGTACTGACTTTTAAAGGGGTATAAACCATTTTAAACTGTGTTGATACCACCCCCTGCTGGGCTGGTTTCAAACTAAGACAGGCTCGCTGTGCTTTTAATCCTAACTACCAGATGAGAGCTGATGAATATTTCTCAGGGGATAGAAAAACTTCCTAGCGTAACCATATTTCCAAGGTCTTCCTCAGAGAAATTCTCCAAAGAACTTTTTCAGTGACATCCTGACAAAGTACATGTGAAGTCAATGGAAATGTGTTTGTACAAGACGACTGACCTTGAACTAATGATGCTTTTAACTGCGTGGGCTGAATAAAAATCACAAGTGACAAACCTTCTACCGTACAGCCGTTTTTATCCCTCACATGTCGGCGCATTTTCTCGGGATTTGTGCAGAAGCTGGAATTTAAAGGACACTCTGAACTTGGGCAGCATCGCAAAGAGCCAGAGTCCATGTGTTTCATTTCTACTGTTTCAGACTGAAGTACTCTGACAACAAGGAGCTGTAATACCTGAGAAAAACTTCTTTGTAGAGGCTGGTAAACACTGCTCCAAGTCGAATACCGCAGGCCTCTTCATCTTTAATGAGATTTCAGTGGAGCAGCTCAGTAACCAGCCAGAAAATCAATGCTTTCTCACATTCTTTTTCAAACACCTTTGATCACCTACTCCAAGGTCTGAGTCACTTTGGGCTGATGAAACCAGATACCTGTCAACACAAGGATTCCCTGGTAGAGTCTGGTGAGAGGATCAAAGGCAGTCATTTCATTTTGTCACCTAAGCTTTTTACCAATTCTACAATTATCTTTCTGGAGCAGGAATTTTTGTGACATGTTTGCATTTTTTAAATCCTGTTAAATCCACCTGACCTAAATGAAGGTGGATCTCAATGTCAGGCGTGTCCAGAAACGTGTCCTCGAGCCGCACTAGTACTTCAACAGGTTTTGACTGAACAGGATTTTCTGCTCAACTTTAAATTTATTTAGGCTAAATTTTCTGCTCAACTTTAAATTTATTTAAGCATTTCAGAGCTAAGTGTGCTATATTTTTGCTAAATTTAAGCTAACATTGATGTCTCAAAAATATTTTGGATATTTCTAAAGTAGCTTGAGATATTTTTAGATAGACTAGTTATATTTTTGGCTAGTCTATTTTTTTGGACCGTGACTCTGAGATGACTTTTGACAGGTGTATTTTTTTAACAAGGTGAAGAACATGGACGTCCGATTCCTCTGCTGCCTGTAGCTGCGGTGCATTATGACATTCCGGGACACAAAGAAAACAAAATTCACTCATTGTCCCATTTTGATGAAACATAATTTCCCTGAGGTTAAAATCGCAGAAGACCCTGATCAACTGAACCGTTCATTTAATTTGAAATCCTCACCACCGCCACCCCCCAAAAAATCATTTCCTTCATTACAATATTCATTTATTACAACAAAGTGGCGTGGGGATTTTATTAGCAGGAGAATGAAAAGAGCATGGCAGCGCATGCCACGAATGAAGATTGTGAAATATATCACACAGAACGCACAGACGTCTTTGTGCCAGAGCATTTGGGCGACCAATTAGAAAAAGCTAACAAAGCTGGGGAATCCCAGGAGACTTTCCCACAAACAACAACTCCGACCGCCTGCTGTCGCAGATACTATTGTCTGTAGTTCTTCTCTGTGCTACTGGGCGGAGGACCTCAGAGTTGTCTTTTCAGCGTGGTATCTGGGCCAGTCCCTCATCTCCCTCTGAGCCGCTGCAGACATTACCCGGGGAAGAGGGAGGCATCAGTGCACCCTAGGGAGGAGAGGGTGAGGGAATCTTTCTTCTCCACTGTCACACAGGTGTCATAGCTGGGTGGAAATCTGTGTCTTTGTTAGAAATATTGAGCCAAACTTTTGGTTTTACTGCGGCGTGTTTCAAAAAAAACCAAACACTTAAATAGTTAAAATCTTTCTAATTAATGAATAGGAAAAAGTCCATCCATCCATCCATCCATTTTCATCCGCTTATCCGTTACCGGGTCGCGGGGGCAGCAGTCGCCACCAAGTGGTGAGTCCACTGGAAGGTATTAACCGCCCTAACCGGGATTCGAACTTGTCCAGGAGGTGACCCCTGGCGTTCCACACCAATGACAGAGACATTGCCTCTGGGCCAAAGCGCCACTAGGAAAAAGTCACATTATTTTAAAATATTTGATGCAACTAGCAAATAATTTTCACAGAAATTGATTTAGACTTAATATTTTATGAGTTTATAGCACCCCCTGCATGGGAGTAAGGGAAATGTCATGGTATCTATTTATTTAAAAAATCTAAAACAAATACCAGACATGATATGTTAAACTGTGTATGTCATTTTTCTTGTATTTTTAGAATTAAGTTGATGATTGACGGTCAGGTTCCTTGCGGTTCGACTCCCTCCTCCGCCTCATCCTCAGCATTTGCTGACATCCTGTATGAAATGACGGAATCTCATAAGAAGCAATTATTTTTCTACCGATATCTTAATTCAGTCGTGGCAGGAATCCTGATTTGAGGGCCAGAGCGGCGTTGCTTAGAAAAATATTGCAGATGGAAGTGGACAGACTAATCACTGCCTCTCCACTGTAGCTGAAAACTGTTCTATTGATTTCACTGGTGTGAAAATAATTCCTCTGGATTTTCACAGCACTGAGGCCTCGAGGAGAGTGGGAGGAGGGGAGTCTCTGTGGTGTCTGGTCCAGCTGCAGCGTTCTATACATCCTTGACCTTTTTCTCTCCAAAGCTAAAGTTTTTAGAGTCCACTCTATCAGATAATTACTCCGGGCTTTTACAGCAACTGCAGCCGTCGATACATTAATGGCTGCCGGATGATCAGGCAGGTGGACGTGGGGTGTGAGGTGACACACACACACACACACATGTCACAGTGTATGATGTCAACGTAGTCTTTTTAAATTAGAAAAAAAGAAACTGTGAGGGATTATGTGCAGCTTTGTTGCACCTGATGAGAAATAGATTGTTGTGGTTCAGAGCGGGAGGCGAGGAGCTGTTTGCATCATCGGCTGGGGCTCGTGAGCGGAATCGATGCATCGACACCTGCACTCCAGCATCATCAGTCAGCTTTCCCATCGCGCTATTCAGTCAGCTACAGGTGAACAATAACAACCTTCATGCTAGCCTGAGCTTCTCCCGCTAATTACTCCAGTAGGATATAAAGCACCCCCTAGTGGGTGAGCATCATCCTCTGATGAAATCGTACCATCGCTGAGCTAATAATAGGGTCATATATATAATGCTGACAAGAGAAAGAGAGAGAGGTGGCGCTCTTCCTTTTTAGATGACAGCATGCTGTGCTCCAATAGGCTGAGATTCAGTTGATGTTTCTAGAGGACGACTTTATGAAGCCTGTGGTTCTGTGTTCATGATTCACGTTAATTCAGTGTTGACATTATTGTCGTTATTAACCATTTCAAATGACTCGTCTTGATTTCCTTGGACATATAGAATGACCTAAAAGTCGGCTGAACATTTTGCCACAAATTAATCAAATAATTAAATCAGTTATTCATTTATTTATGCGATATTTTTGGCCTTTTTTTTCTGGCTGATGTGTACTTCTTTAGCTCCTTCAGCTCGTTTATGCGATATTTTTGGCCTTTTTTTTTCTGGCTGGTGTGTACTTCTTTAGCTCATTTGTATTTATCCTATTTCAAGCCTTTTGTTCTTTTGATTTATAAAAATATTTAAATATTTAGTAGTTTTCTGGTTGCCTAGCATGTAGTAAGACTTCTAGATTTGTTACACACGTGCAATAAGTGTTTAAAAACACTGGTACAGTGTTTTTAAACACTGGTAGAGTGTGCTGCTTAAATATAAACCCGGGCTGAAAGAGGCCTTGAACCTTCTGGTATTTCTGTTTATTTTTTAAGTCTTTCTCACTTTGTACAAAGGTTTAAGACAACTGTACCTCAAACCTTGCAGTGTCCCAGTATTACCACTGGTCTTCACCACTTACAGAGGACAGCTGAGACTAATAGAGAGTGTGAGACAAAGGCTGCAGCACAGTTTTAGCCCAGAGGGTGAAAACGTGACATGGAATCATGTACAGTACAGCATGAAGACCAGTTACACACAGCACCATCAGAAATGCCCTGTGTTGCATTATAGAGTGGCTTCCCTGTGCAGGAGCAAAAAAAAAAACAGAGAAAAAATCTGCTCTGATCGATGAATTCTCCTCCATCAGCAAACGACGCCACAGTGACACCGGCCCAAAAAGACCGGTGTTCAAAACAGGCCCCACTGTAATGAGGTGGAAATATAATACTGGTACATCCCTGTCTTTGATCCCTGCAGCCACCTTTATGTTTGATAATGAGCCGTATGCTAATACGTGTGAGGCGCTAACAGCAGAGACTAGCCTGGCTGTGTTCACTTGTTGCAGAACATCCACTCAGATCTGAGGCTCCGTCGATGATGTCACCGCCACAGTTGGTCCAAAAAATGTAAAAAAAATTGTCAAGGAAGCAAAAAAAAAGCCAGTTATTAGCAGAGTGTGCTTATTCAATAGAGCAAAAATGAATAAATAACACAGAATCCCACAGTTGAATCTTAACATCCATGAACAGCACTGTTAATGAACCAAAAGGAAAAAAAATGGCTCTATGCAAATGTGAAGCCGCTGTCGTTGTCGGAATCCATCATCGTCCAAAAAATGTAGCAGCAACAACAACGACAACAACAACAATAAAAATACATTCTGAGCATGAAATAGGGTTTTAGCTTTTTAACATTTATCTGCCTCGGCGTAAGGCCCTGCAGCATAATGAATAATACAGCAGACGCTAAGGTGCTGTTGTTCCCATTTACAATGATATTAATGGAAGCTGGCTGCTGGGATTTAAGGGTAAACGGCACTGATGTGGTTTTCAGTGAAAAGTCTGTTCTACAGAGTCAGTCAGTGAGTGAGTTAGTCAGTGAGTTAGTCAGTGAGTGAGTTAGTCAGTCAGTCAGTTAGTCAGTGAGTGAGTTTTTACAATGATATTAATGGAAGCTGGCTGCTGGGATTTAAGGGTAAACGGCACTGATGTGGTTTTCAGTGAAAAGTCTGTTCTACAGAGTCAGTCAGTGAGTGAGTTAGTCAGTGAGTGAGTCAGTCAGTGAGTTAGTCAGTGAGTTAGTCAGTGAGTGTGTCAGTGAGTCAGTCAGTTAGTCAGTGAGTGAGTTAGTTAGTCAGTGAGTCAGTGAGTGAGTGAGTGAGTGAGTCAGCCGTTAGTGAGTTAGTTGTGAGTGAGTGGGTGATTGAGTCAGTCAGTCAGTGACTCAATCGGTCAGTCATTATGACCAGTGTTTTTGGAGTCTACCATCAATGGAACATCTTTGTCCAGCGAATACGTTTTTTGTGGAGGCTGAGTGAATTAAGCACAGAGCACCGATTGGTCTGTTTGGCTGTACACCTTTGACCTTTGACACCATTTTCACTGTGAATCCTAAATCTAGAGGGTTTTTTTTTTCATTCAAAAAACAAAATGAAGACAACAGAAAATTATATACAGTAACATAAGATGTATGTTCCAATAATGTGTTTGATAAACAGTGAGATTATGCTGTAGTGTTTTTCCAATAGGAAAACAAACAAACAAACAACAAACTTCCATTTACAGTAGATGAATGTCATTACAAGTGTGACCCTTTAATTAAGGACATGGCTGCAGTCTGTCTGTGTGGATGTGTAGAGTCGTTGTTATTCTCCTCCTGCTCCAGCCTCTGTAAGACTTCCTTTGATGCTGCCGTGTGACCATTGTTTAGGGGCCACCGCAGGTTAATGGTACAGAATAATGTGGAGTGTTTGATCCAGGCTGCAGCTGCTGTTGCTCTGGGATTCTGTGATGTTCTATTATGTTAATTACTGTGGACGAGGTTCACATTCAAATGAGCGGAATATGTTCAGAAGGAATCACGGTGACACTGTCGCGGCTTCATTTGTGATCGAGGCGGTTGATTGTTGGACGGAGATGAGATTTAATCGTTATTTAGTTTTCCATCAGAGCTCAGTCAAAGAGGAAACGGTTCAAATCTGGCTTCATTTCTTTATCATTTGTCTCTGGTTCTGTTCGTGATGAGGCTGCCATCATTTAAAATAAAAATTACTGCTCATTATGAATGTTGAACTGATAAAGTGCTGCCATGTCCAATGTGTGGCCCGGGGGCCAACAGTGGCATTAATACAGGGTTATTTTGGCCCATGACTTTTCCTTCAACAGATCCAGGATTATGCTAGAAAGTCTTGACCTTCTACTTTATATGCTAATTTAAGTGCTAGCTTTTTTGTTGTTGCCATTTTTCACCCATTTTAGCCGTTAATACTCAGTGGACATCATTCTGATTTTGGAGGATTTCAAAGCTAATTAGCCTAGCATCATTTTCTGAGCTTTTGGAGTGAAAACGCCAAGTGAAAATATCATTAAATTCAAGCATCATTTTCTGAGCTTTTGGAGTGAAAACTCCAAGTGAAAATATCACTAAATTCACCTCCTCCTCCTCCTCCTCTTCATCATCATCATCATCATCATGGACTCCTTATGTCTTAAAAAAGGGAAATTTATTCACATTGCTGGTGTAAACATCATCTCATCATGATCCTGCACAGACTCTGTTGACAAACAGGGGAAAACATTTTAATGAGATTTTTACAAATCCTCTCATGCGACAACGATTATTCTGCAGCAGAAGCTAAATATTCATGTTAAAACTGTGTTAAAAATGTTTTATTAAATGTATCTTTCTCTTCCCACAGTGAAGGTTCATTCTTTATTCAGCTGTTTGAAGTCATTTCAGTGGCATATTATTATTATTATTATTATTATTATTATTATTATTATTATTAGGTACATTTAATAATTTTTATTAACCTCGATCAATGTACAGCTTCCTTTTAATTATCTAATCAAATTTGTAATCATTTGAATTCAAGTATCATGTCAGATTTTTATCTGAATATTAATTTTTTGGCCTTGACTTGTCTAAAACCAGAAGACTTTTCTCTGTGTTGCCTTCATGGGCCACTGGGGAAACAGAAACAATGCACAAAAAAAGCTTTAACTTCCAAACTAAAGTCTACCAAAATAAAAGCATGCATAAAAAAGACAGCACAAAATGGTGCAAACCCTGGATCACCACAGCACATTTCCTAACTTTATGTTAAATTGTTGCCCTGTCCCTTTAAATCTATTAAATAGTAATTGCATCTTCTAAAGTCACATCTTTGTTTTCACCCCACTGGGTCATTTGAATTCATGCTCCGTTCCAGGTCTACACCAACTCCTCTTAGATGAAGGGAATGAAATATAGCAGGTCTGCAGGTGATGGGATTATAATTATCAGCCGGGGTGGGAAACAAATACAGTGCTTTGCTACGATAACCGTCTGCTTCCCTCCTGAGTGCAGTCATTTGCGGGTCGAGCTCAGTGTCACAAAGTTTTACCAAGAATAATTACAAGTTTTCTTCTGTTCAAACTTCCACACCACCTTAGCAATTAAAATGAGGGTTTAGCCATTCCACCGCTCTGTTTATAAGTGCGTCGACTTTGTGTTTAGCATTATTTACATAGTCTGAGCGTTTAATAAACCGACCCCTAAGAAAACAATAACATTAGCATTTCAAGAACTGTGCTTCAGGAGAGAGAGTTGATGCCACGCTGTACGTTTCAGCGTTATGACCTCCAATAAGGGATACCTGAGTCTGATAAACAGGAAAACGTTTCAGCGTTATGACCTCCAATAAGAGATTATATACCTGAGTCTGATAAACAGGAGGCTCTAACAGGATAAATGATGAAAATAGATCATTTATTCATCGCTGCGGGGAGTTAACGTCCTACCTATCTCTTATTGTATCTTTGTTTTCTCTCCAGTCTTAATGAAATATAATTTTACAAAACATTTCACCTGAACATGAAGTGTTTGTGTATTTTTTTTTTATTTCCAAAAATCATCAAGGATATGAAATGAAACCCAAGCGGGCAGGTTTTGGCCCACGGGCCGTATGTTTGTTACCACTGATTAAGACCCAGGACTGAGGCGCTTGATATTCAGAGTTAGTTTAGTCTTTTTTAATGCATTTTAAATGATTGGTAACTCAAGTTTGCTTTATTTAGATTATTAATATTATTATTATATTTCTAAAACTGTAAGACGATTAATATTGCTGATATTTTCATTCTACAATGTCGGTCACTTTGTGTAAAACACGTAGTGAAATTCCCTGTACCTTACATTTGATGCAACATGTTATAAAAATGTTTTTCCACCAATTCCTGAGGATTAATGAAAGTTGTTGTGTGCTGTTGGAAACACTTTGTTGTGGCTCTTTTTACAAGTCTGTCGAGCCAGTTCCAGCAGCACAGCAGCGGCCGTGTGCGAGTCAGAGCAGTTCCATACATCATTGTGCCGAGGCATTACTGCGAGTAATGAAGTGTGAACTCGGAGCAGCGTTTCGTTTTGTCATAAAGAGTGGGAGGGAGAGAGAGAGGGAGGGAGCTCGCCGCGGCACGAGGAGATTGTCGACAGACTTCATGCAGTCGCAGCCAAAGTGCTGCAAGTTACACATGGCAGTTGTTATTTTTAGGGGTGGGCCATGTTGAGGCTTCTATATTGAGAGTAATCCTGAGGCTGTCACAAATCGACTCTTTAGCCAAATGTTGGTTCTTGACTATTTTTAACAAGTCTGCCTGCACTAAAATAGATAACTTTCAGCAGAGATAACTTGAAGAGGTAGCTGCACTGTGTTATCACCAACTAAAATGTTGGCAGTTCAATTCCAGCTCTGTGACATTTTGTGGCGATGCAGGCACATCGACTTCAGGTCTTCAGTCTGTCTCACAGGAACGATGTAGCAAGTCCTGGACTGTTGACATGATTTTGGTCCTGGTGGATTTCTTCACTGGCTTTGATTCTTGCGCGACATCGAGCGCTAGTTTGTTTCATTTGATTCACACAACATTTAAACCGTGGAGACTTGAACATTTTGTCACAAACTCTGACCTTTTGTACTACTTTAGTCAGTGACTAGTGACTCGACTTCACCGACTTGAACTCCAGGGACTACAGTTTTACTGAGCTAGATTGGCTTTGACTTGTTTGATTGGCAGCAGTCACTTATACTACACTACTCCATGCCAAGACTTGGACATGGGCCAGATTTGAGTAGTCGGAACTCAAGTACGTTCATCTTCCTCGGTCACTCAACCAAATGACGTGACTTCTTTATTCTTTACTCTACTCTAGTGACTTGGACTCGGACTTGTGCTGTCGAAGTCACTGACTCGTAACAAGTCATAGCCATGTGTGCTGATGGCAGAGCGTTCACTGCAGATGTTCTTCAGTGACTTGTCTTTGCTTATTGCTGTCTTCGTTTCACTTCGGTTCACTGCAGATGTTCTTCAGTGACTTCACATGTCTTTGCTTATTTCTGTCTTCGTTTCACTTCTTCTCTTCCCCCGCTGTTCTTCATGGACCTGATTTAGCAGTAAACTCAGGTTAAAATAGGAAACAAACCCTGAGAACAACAACAACAACAACAACAACAACGATGCAGAACAACCTGCGGGCTGTAACCAGCTTCCTGATGCACTCATTTCTAAGCTGATACACACACACATAATTCCAGGGCGTGATTTATTGTCCGCACACACAGCGTAGCCTGGGGTTATACTTGTAAAGTGTGCTGCCATAACAGGAGGGGGCACTGTTTTAAGCAGCTGCATACAGTATGTTGACGGTTGAGCCCTACGACGAGCAGCGATCGAGACAGAGCTATAATAAAAACCCGAGCCATGATGGATGAGCCTATCAGAGTGTTTTGCGATGATGAACACGGGGAGTTTCTCACATATTGGATTTTTGATACTGCTTCTTCCAGGAGTTACATTTTCACAGGTCTTGTTAAACAAGAAAACACAGCTTCAAGGGTGAAACGGGGGGAGAGAACGGGGGAAAGTAAAAAAAAAACAGTTATTTCATTATTCATATAACACTGTTAGACTTTTAATTGGTAAAAACTTTTCCTATATGAACAAATACAACAAGTTTGGCTTTTAAAGGTACTGTTAGTTGACTAAAATAAATACTATCGCCATAACAAGTTCTTTTGTTCTGAGTTGGAACGATTCTTCTGCTTCGGTTCATCAGGTCAATAAATACTTTTTATTAGTAGTTAAGTTAAAATTGATAATGGGACGGTGATGAGTAAATTCTTACGAATTCCCAACATAACCAATAACCTGTGGTTCTGCACCGACTGTTCAAGGTAATAAAGTGCTGAGCGCCTGCTGTTCTGCCTGAGGGGCTGTACACCCCTGCACCCACAACAACACAAAGGTCTGTGTTTATGTTTTAAACAATAGCTGTCAATCAGAATCATTTTTGTTGTTGTTGTTGTTATAATTGTGCTATTATCCAGTCGACCAAGTCAACACACAATAAATCACAAATAATAATATATCAAATAATATGTCTTTATTTTTTCTACTTAAATATATGTTAAAAATACTATTTTTCATTTTTTTAAATTCTCTTTAAAATAAAATAAAATACAAATTTCTTATGTTTAGAGATTCATGCCTTACAGTGGTGTCTCAAACTTGAGCTGTTCCTGACCCTCCCCCAATATTTCCCTCTTTTAACTAACTAAAAAAATCAAATATAGAATCATATACTGTGAAAAACAATTATATATACTTCCTCACAGTGAAGTACACAATCAGTATTTAAGTCAAATTCCTTTCAATGTATTCCTTTTTTTTAATTCTCTTCCTGGCTGCAGCTTAAGTGCGTCATTATAAACAGTAATTTTCTTTTTTCTCCTCAACCACCCACAAATAATCTGTCGAATTCATTGCCTGCTCTGCTGCTGCAGAGGGCTCTGACTTTATTGGTTCCTTCAGCAGTGATAATTGCAATTTTTAATTTAGTGGAAGGAAACAAACGACAGAAGCCTTGGGGGAGTTTATTAATATTGTTTGCGGTTCAACGCGGGGCAGATCATTTGTTTTTATCAAGCGTCTCGGCTAAATCCATATTAGTATATTCTGTGTTTCAGTGTATAAATATTTAAAGATGTTGTTATTACCCATTTTCACTCTCAAGGACTTTGAATAACTGTCACTTCGGCGGTGCAGGGGAGACTTATGCTAAACATGCTAAACAGAAATTGCTTTTCTATTGTGTTTATTTTTTCTTTCTTTTTGCTAGCAGTGAAAAAATAACTATTTTTTTCTATAATATATATAATATACATATATAAATATATATACTCATACATATAATATATGTATATATAAATGTATAAATCTACATATATATAAATATATATATATATTATATATAAATTTAATAAAGTGATCAGAGGAAATAGCATTGGGCTAAATGTGCCTTAAAAAACCACTGGAATCCTTGAGGTTCAGTTGGTCCTTGTCTGAAGTAGAGAGTCTGATTCCATCACTGAATTTAACAGAAAAAGAACACGTCAGGTCAGGGATCAGAGCCGAGCTCCTCCATGTGGGACACACTTATGATTGGTATCGATTTGTTCATACTGATGAATGTTTTTCTGAGTATTTCAGATAGTTTTTGTGTGTTTGTTGGGCACGGCCAGGCTCCAGTGCACCAGTCAGGCTTTACTGTACTGTAGCAGCTGACGCAGCAGGCGCGGCACCTTGAGTGGTACACAACAGGAAATCAATGTGATATGGAGAAAACAAATAACTTGTGTCAGTGTGCGGACGAATGGACCGGATGCGTCTAAATGATGGTGTAAAAATTGTCCATATATTTTTATGTTTTTACACAGCTCAGTGGAAACGCTGTGGGTTTGAAATGCACACAGACTTTTACGCAGGATGTTTCTTTCAAACGGCTGCGATGATTGACATTTCAAACAGAGAACAGCAGATGTCTGTGGCAGTTTTATGTGCCATAATGCTTTATGCAAATTTAATAAGCATTATGATGGTGACTGAGCTGAAGGGTTTGTGTGAACTGTGTGTGTGTGTGTGTGTGTGAGCCCGGCTCAATGCAGTGTGGCTTTAAATTCACAAAGAACGGATTTAGTCTGAAAATACCCCGGAGGAATTGCATGTCCTAAGATGTGATACTTCAGGCAATAATTACATGGTATACAAATGTACTGCAGTATCATCTAATATAGAGTGTTTACTGTGTAAAAATACTTTGGTTTTCAATTCAGGATTCAAACACTGTCTTGGCTGAATTATTTAGCTCCCATTGTGTGTAAAACTTGATGTCTAGTGATACAAGTGAACAGGTGAACTGTAAACAGATTTTCATATACAGTACTATATACAGTATATATACAGTTAAATGGTAGAATACACTTTAATTGACTGAATTCAATAAAAGTTAACGACTATATACAGTATATATACAGTTAAATAGTAGAATACACTTTAGCGTTAGCTAACTGCTACAAAAACACAGTGAGATTTTATTTTGAACTCTCACAGGTTGTTTTGAAAACTGACTAAAAAAAACTAAGATTACAAAACCAGGATGGGAATTATCTGAAAAAGCTAAACAGGAACTAAGCAGTGACCAAGTCACAGTCCAAAGTTTGCAAAAAAAGCTCAAGCAAATAATAAAAAAACAAAAAAATAAATGTAATTTGACATATTTTGGTTTCATAATAGACAAAGAAACTACATAACTTTTAAATCAACAGTCAAAAGTAGTTCCTGTTCATTATTTTTATCATCCAAATAAATTCAAGTTTCTTTTTTCATTGTTCACCTTTTATTTTATTTATTTTTTTTAGATGAATTACAGTTCAACTGGTCTATGGACCATGAATAAACCCCTGGTCTAAATATTATTAGAGCAACAGATACTGTTGTATTTTACAGATGTGTTTTTTTTTTCTTCTTTTGTCCCTTTTAGTCTATAACTATTTCTATTCGTGCTACATCTGAATAAATCAACAGCAGGTGGATCCCAGGGACCGGAAACGTAATCTGGGGATTTGCTGACATGAGCTGTCAAACTGGTGGAGAAAAAAAACACCCATTAAATAATAAATGAAGCCTTGATATTTTATATATGTTAAACTATATTTTTCAAAAGTATGAAACAGCTGTTTAGTCATTTCCATCAAATCAGTTTTTGATCTTGATAAAAGACTTGATTCTCTACGTGTGTCTTATAATGATGTCTTTCATGTTTGAAAGTAGATCTTGCAATGCATGCTGGGACTGGATGTGTATTTCCTGATGGGAAGCAATTATGTATTTTTTGTATTTCCATAGCCAGTTGTTTACGTCTCCAAGGGGCTAATTACAATAGTCGGAGACGGCGACTGTCAGTTGACGTGTGTGATACTCAGTCCTCCACTTATCTCTTAAGGACGGGGAAATTATGTAAATATTGTATCGATGACACACTGACTATAGACGTCAAGTCTGTTGACTCTCGTTCTGGATATTTATTCGCATCAAAGGAGATCAATTCCAGCGATTCAAATCAAGTCTTCAACCACTGAGACTTCTTAGCGGATCTGAATGCACTGACAGCTAAATATCGATGTGCGAACACAGTTAGCATCCTGTCACCTGCAGATCCAGGCCCAGATGCTGTCATGGGGAGCCTCCCTCCCTCCAAACACGTGTCACTAGATGGATGTTTTTGGCCTGTTTATCACGACTGAATCCAAACGTTCTGTTTTCAGAGGGGGTTGAATCCAAACGCCATCCCTGACGTGTGAACAAAGGCAGCCCTTCACGCCAATCTGGTGTCTCAGGTTGAAGAGATAAACGGCGCTCTTCTGAGAAAAAGAGAAAGTGCAGTCGAACATCTACGCCATCGGTAAGTTTCTCATCCTTTCATGCCCTCGCACTCCGCTCTAATGCCTCTGCACCTCTGGGAAAACAGACCATTTGTCTTTCTAGCCAGAGTTAGAGTCTAACAGGAGCTAACAGAAGTCAGGCGGACCATATTTATCTTGGTCTGCGGAGGAAGTGAACACAAACATTTGGTGATAATTTCAACCTCTGGGAAGGTTCTAGAAAGATTGTGAGGTCTGTGTCACCATCGAGGTGAAATAGTACGCATTGGTACTGTTTGTCTAGACTTGGCTAGTCTTTGGAACTGAGAAGCTACAGCTGAGACACCTGGTCTTTGGTTCTGGTTTTCCTGGTTATGACCCACAAGTTAAACCCACGATGCCTTACAGATCATAGGTTCTAGCCCCAGTGGTCGCTCCTGGTGTTTCTGCATTGATTGATTCTGATTTGTATTTTGTGTTACCTTTCTTAGTTTTGATTAGAGCCACCTAGTGGTCATAATTTCTACTGTACATGGTATGATACATAGTAAGTCTTTATTATTCTTGAAATGGCCAAGAGGGGGCGTCTCTAGGGTCTACTCACACACTGTAAAATCACTACACAGACTACTGCTGCAGTGACCCCTGATACAGGGGCGAGCCAAGGTTGATTCATCATTAAGTTGTTTAAAATGTCCATACTTTTACTTTTACCATAAACGTTTAATTCAGTGACATTTGTTTAGAATTTATGAAGTGAATTATTACCATATTCGTTGTAGTCAAAGGTCAATACAACTGTTAGGAGAAAACTGTTTGTTCCGATGCCTGCTGGGAAATGTTTACAATTCCCCATTTGCCAATCAATAGAAAAAACCCTGAGCCTATTAGCCTTGTGAACTCTTTAACACCGCGCGGCCTCTATTGGTCAGAGCAGTCGATGATGTTTGTCACTTTAATGCGATTAGCAGCCTTTCTATTAGCCCTATCACAGAGCTCCATCTGTGGTTCTAGGGGTCAGCGCTGGGCAGATTTGTTTTGTTTAGGTTTTTTTCTTGTAACACATGAAGGTCTGTCCCTCAGCTGCGTTCACAGGGTCAATGTCTGGTTCGGCTCTAATTGTCTCTCAGGATTTAATTTCATTATCGAATTTCTTGTTTAACGTCTCTAGCGCTTTTTCAAACTCATCCAGTCCAATCTAGGCGTCAGTCCTTCTTGATTATTCTGTTTAGAGATTGGAAAACCACTGCTGCTCTTTGAGACTGTCTTTATTTATTTATTTATTAGCCTGCTGCTAATAGATACAGAGACGCCTAGGCTAACTTTAGCTGTCTTGAAAGGAAAATGGGTTTTATCCCATACACCTCACTTGTGGCAGGGTTTTTCTCCCATAGAAAAGTCGGACTTCCCCCACAAAGGGTTTCCATTGGTCCACAGATGAGGTGATTACACCTTTACATTTCTAACACATCATGCTACCTGTGGTCCAATTGCAATTAATGTTTCAATGTTTGAACAAATGTGTGTGTGTGTGTAAATGAGACTTGAAAACACCAGAAAAGTGGGTCAGCCTGTGGCCTCGTGATAAGAGGATTGGGTTTATTACCCCGGCCCTGGTGTGTTGAAGAAGCATCGAAAATTCCCTCGCTCGCCAGGCGTTCCTTAATGCACATCCACTGATCCCCAGGGATGAGTTAAATACAAAGGACAAAATAAACTGGGCTTTTTTTTATTTTTATTTATGCAATTAGTATTTTTTTTCTTTTCAAAGAATGGCTCAGTGTGTGTGTGTGTGTGTGTGTATGACCTGGTGACCTGGAGGTCTGTTGATGGTTTGTGTGTTCCGTGTTCATGTTGACCTTATTCTCTGTTTATCTGCTGTTTGTGTTGAAGAACTTCTCTGCTACACGTCTCTGTGTTACAGCAGTGATTAAGTGTAAAAATGGAGTTATCGACGAGTTCATCAGCTCAGCTGTAGATGTTGGTAATTTCAGACGCCACCTACATCGTCTTTACCCCAGTCAGGAGACAGGAGATCGTTAGATTGAGCTGAGATGAATCAGACACTTCATTCCTCTGGCAACTCCTTCTCCGCGTTATTAATATCATATTCTGTTTAAGTCAATACGGGAGAAAAAAAAGAAAGAGCTGCCTGGCGTAGAAACTATGACTCCACATGGTTTTATCTTCATTTTGGCACCGAGGACGAAATAAACGCTTCATCCGTTTATAGTGAGATGTTTGAAGAAGTCGACGTACATTCAGTCCCTGAACCGTTGACATTTAACAGTCATCGTATTATAATAATGGAGATGTAATAATGTGACAACACATATTTTTCTCTGTCTTTTGTGCGATTCCTCTCTCTCTGTCGGGCCGTGACGGGGAACGTTATGTTTGAACCATGTGTTTGTATAAAAGGGCCAAAGGTTAACCAAGAGAAAAGCTAACAGTTAGCGAAAAACACATTTCTATAAATGCCACAGAAGTGTTGTGACCTATAACTGACCTCGGGGTCAGATGGAGACTCGTCTGCATTTTTCTGACAGAAAGATCGTTTTATCAGAGTCTTATTTGTGCTTTATTCAAACTGGTCATGTTTGAAAGGCTTTTCCTTTGAGACAAACAAAAATGAAATTGAAAATACTTTTATAAAAGAAGCCAAAAGGTTGTAATTTTTCGTTACACCTTTTTGCTGAGTTTTCTTCTGCATTTTTATCACAGGCGGTCAGACTTTATAACGGCTTCATTGTCCTTTTAAATTGAATTTTTTTTTCTCTCCCTGTGAGGTTGTGCAGATAGTCAAGAAGCAAGTGGCTTTATAATTCAGCAAATTAATAAGATTTTTTTTTTCCAGAACAAATCCTTTGGCTGGACAGCAAAAAGTGTTTTTAAAAAACAAAACTTTCTGTTTCTCAGCTGGATTTTTAGGAATTCTCTCTTACTTACAGTTGTCTCTTGCTCGTGGATGAGGCTCGTTCTGCTACAGCTCTGTTTCTGTGGTTCTGTTTTGAGGGTTTTTTGTGTGTCCTCCTTACAAACCTCTCTGCCGTCAGTGAGATGTTGACAGTAAGCCCTGCCACCGGTGAGAATGTGGAGCAGTCGGAGGAGCACAGGTAATGCATTTTTGATGCTCGCCGCGGCTCACCGTCTCTCTGCTGGGAGCGTGGTGTGACCGTGCTCTCAGGAACCCTGTGAGTTTCTGGGTCTAGCTTCAGAATGAGTGTTAAGTGTCCCATTAAAATGGATGTCTGAATCAGCAGGGAGGAGCAGCGCCTCCCGATGTCTCCTTTCAACCTCACTTATCGGCACTGTCTCACAAAGAAAGATCTCCAACAGCAGCACGGTGCGAAGTCATGGTGCCTTGTCTTCAAAGGCTCAAACCTTTATCTCTGGGCAAGTAATCCAAGAAAGTCTGCTGCATCTGTTTGTTTTTAAGATTTAGAAAAATCCTGCCCAAACAGTCTCTCCATTTCTAATCCTGCTGTAGATTAAACTGACCATTTAAAATATTTAAACAATAAAATGAATGCCAAGATGGGGCATTTTAAATAATAATAATAAAATAATAATAATATATAAACAACTGTTAAAAGTTGGTGATGCAGCTGAACCTTTGAAGATATTTGAAATAGTCTCATTAAGGCGATTAGGCAGAAATTAGAATTTAGAAAGTACTTAAAGGACAAAGAGACAAAAAGTAGTTAGCAAGAACAATGCTAACAGCAAAAAAGTTACAAAAAAAATGAACAAAAGACAAAATATAAACCTAGCCAGGTTTACTTAGCATGATAGCTCAAATAGCTACACATTAGCCTGACATACAAATCTAGCCTTTTGACAGATAACTGAAACAAGCAGCTTTAAAACATATTCTGAACTAAAGGTACTATAGACGCTCATCCTTTAAGGTTCAGTGAAGGTCCAACATATGGAGAGAAACACGTCATATCGTTCCATGTGACTCTCAGTTCTTAGCGAACGCCGCCTCTGCTGCAGCCGGAACTCATCTTCAATAACAGCTGAGTTCGATCCTCAGGGGGCGGAGTCTGTGTCATTCACACATCGAGCGGACGTTATTGAGGAAGGTAATTGGCAGAGAGTTTCATCTCTGGAGGTTTCCTTTGGCCTGGACGCAGCCATTTGTCAGAGGACTGTAGGACTCTGCCATTAATCTGTGCAGGGATAAGAGAGAGGAGGAATGTTCCAGAGCCTTACCTTTTCCTTCTCCCCTGACAGAAAAATCCTTACCTCATCACAGTGCACTCTCCAATCTACACTTAGAATCTTCTGGGGAAGCAGCGGCCAACAGAGCGGTCCGCCCTGCTCAAGGGAGATCAAATAATTAAACAGGCGACTGAGTCGATTGGTAAAAACACGACTTCTGTGGACGAGAGATTAGACTGGAATTTTAAATTTTTTCGTTATTTTTATTTTAAATTTAGGATTTTTAAAACACAGTAGCACTTGTCTTTATTACTTCATCAAAATCAGCTGCAACTGATAAATTAACTATTTTATTTCTCTCCCAGTTTAATAAACATGTTCTGCCTTAAGGTAGAAAACTAATTTATCTCAAACTGCTGCGGCTTTTTTAAAATTTTTTATTCCATCTTTATATTTTTGCTGAGTTTTTGCCACATCATTCAGCTCTACTCCCAGGTAACCTGCAGTGGAAAAAAAAATACAATAAATGTCGTCAGTGTAAAAAAATATTGTTGCGTTGAAAACTCAGTAGCTTTTCCTCCGAGGGCCTCATTTATGAAAGGTTGCAGCTGGTCAAAACCTTTGTGCGGCAGCAGCTGGGATGTGCAGTTAAAAGTTTGAAGCTAAGAAAAGTCTGGATTTAATGGTAAATGGGAAAAGTGGTAGATTTCTTACTATTTCAGCCCAATAGGGGGAAGCAGAGGGTCGGTTCCCTCACTTTACTCTGTAATGATGCTGTGAGGGAATTTGGTGCTTTTATTTTGAAGGGGCTCCTGGTGAATATTGATAATGTGCAAGTTCATATAAATGGTGGAAGGAATAGTTAGCGTGCTAGCCTTACAGCATGAAGGTGTTGTCGGCATCTCAGGTTGAAATGTTGGCGGTTCCTGAATTGTCGGCATCTCAGGTTGAAATGTTGGCAGTTCCTGTCATCCAGATTATTTAATCTGAGGCAGTTAAATGGAGTTTTACCTTTTCATCCAAGAGGTTTCAGTTCAGTGAATTCACCATCACCGTCGGTTCAGATGGGATTACAGATGAAGATGTCACGAAGTGCCTGGTTTTACCTGCAGAGCTTTGAAGAACAGAGGCCCTAATCTCTGCCTCCTCCATCTAATCCCACGGGTCTTTCTGATGAGATGGTCCGGGATCGTTCTCTGCTGTTCGATAAGACAATCATTACCAGTGGTGAGATAGTGTCTCCCCCCAGAGGTCATTCTGCAGCTGTATGACTCTGTCAGTCCTACAGGAGACTGCAGAGTGGCTTCTTTTCACAAACAGATGAAGAAGACTAAGCTCTTCCTCAGTCTCTCTCTCCTGTGAGGTTTTCTTCATTTTTAAGGTGAATCCAATTTTCTGTCCCGCCGGGTGCTTTTAAAGCAAAGGAAATAATGCAGGAAAACTCTTACTCAACATTTATTTAACTGCTTTACCCTTTTTTTCTCTGATTTAATGAAGCAAATTGCTGATTTGTTCCAGGAATAGCTGTGTGGTTGTTCACTAAAGCCGTAATTAGGCCGTGATCTCACTCCGTCTTCAGCTTTGGACACAAATGAGTGTGAGTGCAGAGAAAACCGTGAACTTCTGTGATCACGAACCAAACATTTGGTCCTGAAGCTGCAGGTGGAACTGACCACAGGGTGGCGCCTGGGTGTGGCGCACTGTGGTTCTGTATGTTGTACAGTAGTGTGGGAATTTCTACAAATTATATTCTACAAATGATCAGAGTTTTTGTGGATGACACTTTGAAATGATTCGATCGGATTAGGCCAGATTAGATAAAAGATACTGCAAATGTAGTGCAGGGGTCACCACCTATATTTGTTGGAGGGCCAGACCTTTTCTGGACGACCACCTCGGGGGCATTACAGTTTCACCAAACATTATTATTTGAAGTTTATTTTGGCATCCAGTCACGGGTCGAATTGTACAGTTCTGTGGGCTCTATTCAGCCCCGGAGCCACCGGTTGAAATCTCAACATTTCTTCAAAAATATATCCTTTAAACGAACCTGGCGTCATTTAAAGTTAAACCTCACCCCATCACACCTCCCCACCCCAACCCTTTTGCTCTCCGACCTCAGTATTCCGAGTCGGTCTTTGACTTTTTAGGACTGACCCTTTTGGGGCGGCCCATGAGGGAAGAATGAGCTGCTCCACACTCTTCTGCTCTGCACCTCCTGATGAATACAGATGTGATGTTTCTGACAGCGGTGATGGATATTCTGACAGCTGCTATTGCTGCTGCCATTGCTGATGAATTTCCAATGTGACTGTTGGGGGTGGTAAATAAAAAAAAACCCCACTCCAGAGTCGGAGGCTTACGAGTTTCTTTGAGTTTTCTTCTTTATTTTGCTTTCGAAGTGACTGCGTACATTTATTCATGTTTGTCCTTGCGACTTAATGTGCGACGTGGCCCTAAGTGACATACAGGCAGGCGGCGTGGCAGAGAGGGAATAAAGGCAGCGGAGGAACAACGCGCCGGCTCACGGTGACTCATCTGAAAAGCAGCTGCGACGCTGTTTGTCTGGTTGAGATTAGATCAGACTGTCATTACTGGCATATTCCAATAAAAAATAAGTTTGAAAATGTGATGCTGCGGCGTTTGTTACGCTGCGCAGCAGATGCTCCGCTCTTCTTTAGTATTCAAGGCAAAGCCATCCAATCCCGGCTGCGGGGAAGTGAGGAACTATCAGTCCTGTACTTTGGCTTTCATCTTGATGAGACAAAAGGCCTTTCAGTTCAGAGGACACTGCGTTATAAAGGCAGTCACTCCACCTGACCTTGGCTGTTGTTTAGGCCCTAATTGCTTTTATTTTGAAAAGCACTCATGGGCATTTGTGAATGCGTTCAGTGTTTCTATACCTGGAAGAAAACACGTGAAAAAAAAAACCTTTAGAGGAGTGCGGTGCCAACAGTAGGACTGACGTCAGGCGACATTCACAGGAGTTTCCATTGTTACACTGTGGTTTTCAAGTGAAGATAATTAATGGTATCTGAGCAGAACTTAATGAGCTTTAGGACAAAAAGGAATCTGTCAGTTTTTGTACACTCTAGAATCGCCAGATTGAACTTAAAAAATATAAAAGTTGGAGTTAGACTAGGTTCCATTTGTGGGTTAGATTCAGTGCAGTGTTTCCTAAACTTTTTTTTTCTGGGGACCCATAATTTAAAAGTCACAAACCTTTGCGACCCAAGTCAATAGAGATTATTCGTAAACTCCTGGGAAACATGATGCGAGACGACCCAAAAAAAAAAAAAAAATCTCTTGCGACCCGCCTGAGGGTCGCGACCCAGTCTTTGGGAAACAATGGCTTAGTGAACACAGAGGTTAGAACTCACTCCCATCACACCGCGCTGTCAGTGCAGCTCAAACATCCTGGTGGAAATGTTCACAATTCTTCATCCATATCGTTAAAAAAAACTTTATATTTCCTGAGAGAATGAACAAAGTTAGAACTTTTTTACAGCCGTCTTTGTCTACTGGATAAAATACATTCACTTCTTGACTGCTGTAAACCTGAGAGTGTCATGTGATTTACCTGTAAACCTGAGAGTGTCATGTGATTTACCTGTAAACCTGATGTTTTGTTAGGCTCGGTGTTGATATGGTGACTTAAAAATAAGATAAAATCATCAACATCTACAGTAAAATATAGAATTATTCCTGAGATGAGCTCGCTCCAATAAAATAGCTAGAATTCTTAAGTTTAATCACTGCCCCCTAGTGGCTTTGCTCCCATTGATAAACCTTTTTAATCAGTCCATGTGCAAAACAAACTGGAAATAAAGAAACTTTAAATCACTTTCACATGAAACTGTTAATAATTTGACTGTGAAATCCAGAGGCACAAAATAAAAAGTTCTTTTTATATATATACCTCCCAGTCCTGTGCTACTGGAACCGATTTACAGCAACTGTGGTTGGATTTTTAAGAGTCCCTCTAACTCGGACTCCCCTCACCTGAAAGAGACTGAAAGGCGGTCCAATCATTCCGTACAGAACATCAATGGCTCTAATGCATCAAGGGCCCAGTGCTGGTACTTAACCACAGTGTGAGGATGGAGGAGCCGCTAAATGCGACTTATTTATGTGAAGTGCTACAGAGGAGTTCTTCACTGCCGCGGCTTGACTGGCAGCCCGCGTGAATGACTGCTCTAATGCATCGCTCTGGAGGGAATATCACGTCCACGGAGGAACCGGGGAGACGTGCTAATTAAGTGTGAGGCCAAGTTAATCCCCCGGAGATGTGTCTGCTTTAAAATTTCTTATTTTCACATCACACAGAAAAGTCTGCTGCCAGGAGAGGCTGAGAGAAGAGAAGTGTTTGCTGACAGGCCTTTTGTATTGGAACGCTTTGTTTATGTGCTTGTAAATATGAATATTTTATCAACTGACATATGACAAGGAGGCAGCGTTTGTCTTCGGAAGTTTTAAAAAACTGAGTGTGAAGAAAGAGTGGTTTAAGTGACTTTAATGTTGTTGTTGGTCACAGCTTTTTTTTTTAAACCTGCTGAGCTGTTAGTTTAATTTAGTTTAGTTTTTTGTTTCGGTATAAATCCCTCCACTATTAATCTGTGTGTCCAGACCGGAGGAGGTGATAGGAAGGCTGTAAGAAGATAAGACAAAAAACTTTGGTTTTTGGCTGTACATTCAGAATTCGGCCTCGGCCTCAGGAGGAAAAGGTCCAACGAGTCTTAAGTCAGTGTTTCAGATCAGGCTCTGGTTCTAAATACTACAAAATAGTATTTAAGTATTTGCTGCTGACCACAGTGTACTCATCTTTAAATATTTAAATACTTCGACCTTCTCACACTGTTTCTTTAAGACATAATGACCTCCAAGTCTTGACAAATATGAAATAATATATATATAATATAATAATAATAAACCTTGTCAAAGCTGTTGAATGGAGTGACATCACAAAATGTTTTTAAATTAAAAAAAAAGAAACATTAAATCTGTCTGAGAACTTTTCCAGTCGTCCATTTCCCAGTCATTATGTGTTTGATGAATTGGATCAGGGAAATGGTAATTACAATTAGAACATTAGAGCAGTAATGACTCTGGCCACTGTACAAACCCAGGTCTATCTTCATTTTCTGTGGCTCAGCACCTGGGCCTCATCATCTGGGCCAAATCAATCCAGCCCATCTGTTTATGCAAAACCACCACTTTGTTTTTTTTCCTGTTTTGTGTCATTTGTGACAAACAGAAACCCAAGCTTTAAGTGTAAGAATACATTTATACTACGAATAGTAAAAAAAAAATAATATAAAAAATATATATATATACACTCGTGTGTGTCATCGTAGTAAAAAATCGAATGCAAAGAAAAAATATATGCAACTGGCAGAGAACGTGTTTATGTTTTCGTTTTTTTTTTTTTCCGACAGGCTTTATGATCCACAGCGAGCAGCAATTCATATTCACTGCTGCACATAATTAGACATCACACCCAACCACACACGCTCTGTTACCGCGCCGTGTTTTACATTCAGCACACAGTCACAGCGGCGGTTGACAGGGTTTTCCACGGTTCAAAGTCAGTGTGTGGATCAGTGCTGTAAGGCTTTCGTGGACGACTGGTTAGTTCCTGTGCTGGGTTTGAACAGAGCCGACTCCTGTTCTAATGACACAGTTTTCCCAGATCAGAGCGAGGAGGAAATCCAGAAACTTGGGGCAGAAACGATTCTCTTTGTGCTTTCTCTTTTGTCGTTTTTGTCACTGGAAGTGTCTGCTATCAGAGGATGTATTTTTTTTTTTTTTTTTTTTACCATGACTCAGTGTTGGGCAGAAGAGCGTTTCTAGTGCTGCTGTATTGTCCTTTTGCTGCTGCTGTGTCTGATCTTCAATGGAAACCTTTGAACTTTCCAGTAGAATACCATGAGACTTGTCTCTAACCCAGTGGTTCCCAAACTTTCTCTCTGCAGTGTCCCACTTTTGTCTGTCAGTCTGTTGTCAAGTCCTTCAACGTAAACACGTTCACACATATTACTGTACTGTAGTTAATTTAACACCCTGTTATTACCAGTTGAAGTTAATTAATAATTTAGTGCTGTTTCATTATTCTGGGTCACACAAATATATGTGTCATACTGGGTCAAACATATATATATGTATACATATTTAAATATATATAGACATATATTTATATTTATAGGTATACATATATACATACATATATAATTATATATAGACATATATGTATAGTTATAAGGATGTATGTATATATGTATATTATGCAAGTAGAGTATGCTAAGATTTTTTTTTTGGGGTTCAGGTCACAGCCAAGTATTAGCTGTAAATAGTAAGATATAATCCTCCAAATAAAAGATTTCTATAGCAGAAAGTTTTATTATATGACTTATATACCGCTGTGTACGTTGGTGTGAAGTATGAAAAGTGTCGATACTCTGCGGCCTCTGTGTCGACCTTGACAAAGTGACCTTTGGTGTTGGGCGACGCCTTTGTGTCATTGAGGTGTTTTTTTCGCCGGGCTTTAAAAGCTGCCGTAGAAACACAGTAACTCTCCTGTCACTGGTCTTCAGCCGTGGAACGCTGGTTCTTTCAATATTCCAGTCAATACACTTAGCTATCTTTGCATTGGCTGCGGCCCAAAGCAGACCTTGATCTTTCTCTCTCTGTCTGAATGGTGAACCTCGTGTCTCAGTAATCTCAGTGTGCAGACGTCACGCGTCTTCCACTGGAAGAAAACGGAAACAAATGATTCACATGAATCAAGTTGGAGTGTGAATGTCTGCAGATGTTTACACTGTCTGATCCTCCGCTGAGGAACTATCAGAGTCAAACAATATCAGTTGGAATGAAAGTTTGACTGTAGAAGGATTGTTCTGCTGGTGAATGTGGATCTGAAGTCCATGTGTAAACACCACGTCCGATGTTGTGTTTACTTTGTTGATTCAGAAATATATCCAAAACATCCTTGTGCAATGTGTCGTTGTTTTTTAACTCCGACAGAGAATCAAAGTCGTCGGAAAAAAACTTTTTACCAAAAGAACTAAATTTGCTAATTGGCATAGAATTATGGCATATATATTGCACAGCATTCTGCCCATATATTGAATGGATAAATCCTTTGAATCTGATTATTTTCACAGTATTTATTGTAACTAAGGTGTTTAATTTAGAGAGACATATGTTAATATATGTGTATATATGTATTTGTATATATAGACATATACAAATATACCTATATGTTTTTCTATATATAGACATATATTCATATATATGTATTTCTATATATGTACATATATGGTAATATAAGTCTATATCTATACACATATATGTATTTGTATATTAGTACACATATAAATGTATTTGTATATATAGACATTTACAGATAGACATATAAATATGTTTTTGAATAAATATAGACATATATTCATATATATGTATTTCTATATATGTACATATATGTATATACAGTATGTGTATATACATATGTATAAATAGAGTCAATGGGACAACATGTCTAAATAGACACTTTGAAAAAATACATTCACTCTAATTATTTGTTAAAAGTTGGAGCCACTCAAAATAGCAATACTACCATAATACCCTTCATTTACAGAGCACTTTCCCATTGTATTTAACAGAGTGCTTCACATAAAATCTACGGCGCCATCTATAAAAATGCCACCTGATGACAACAACAATATACGAGGTGAAAAATGAACTGTGATTATTTATGTCTCTTTTCTTCTCCGGCTCAATATCTGAACAGAGCCAGGGCTAAAATCAATGTATAAACACATTGTTTGGAAAAGAAAAGAAAGTGCTGTATCATTAGTCAGTTGGCTTGTTTTTGGAAAGTGCTTTTTTTTTCTTTTCTTTTTTTCCCCAACTTGAATTAAGTGAACAAAAGAATTAAAGCTAAAGTGTATTTTCTTTTGTTTTTGGTTTTGAGGTGTTTGTCAAATTCTGTCATTTTCAAGTTATTCGTGTGATTCTGTGTTAACAGAGTTTTCAAAATAACAAATTTCTGGCAATATTCAACCTGTTAAACCTTCATTTAAAGTTAATAATTTTCAGGCAGGAAAATAAGGAAGAGGCTGCGTCTGAAGTTTTGTTAATCTGGCTAAAGGCTCCTCTCATAATACCTTTAATAAAGCTTTCAAAACTAATTATATTCATACATTTTGAAAACAATATTTGGAGAGCTAAAGGCGTTGACTTTAACTCTTGCGATGTTAAAGTTTTAAGCGTCTGACCACTGTAACTCTGGTGCTGACCATCCTGTGGTCCAGTTCTCGTCGACCTTCGATGGGTTGAACCTACTTAAACATCTAGCCCAGAACTCTGGAGAGGTAGAAAATGAGAGGAGATCTTAAAATAGGAATCCTCCCTGTTATTGTTGGGGGATTTCATGTCTCGGTGGGTCCGAGCTCTGTTTCAGCCGTGGATCTACGGACCGAGGGGCCAAAGGTCGGGGTGCACAGAGACAGAACCCTGCAGGGATCAGAGGAGTTGGACGGATTATATTTCTGCTGCCTCTCTGGTTTCATGGGACGGACCGAATGGTTGCAGTGTAAATACCACTTGGGGGGGGGGCTTCAAATGTTATTTTAAAATAAATCAAATATATCTGTCCACGACAGTGTCTTCACCTCGTCCATCCTGACCTAATATTGACTCACTGGGCTTCATCTGATTGGTTAAGACCCTTGATAATATCATTATAAAGAACTTCAAAATTTCTTAAAATAAAATGTCATCTGGACGTTGTACCATTGTTAGTAAGTACTAAAAAGTACAAATATTTGGACAGTCTGCCTGAAAACTGCAATAATCTCATCAGAAAGTTTTACCTTTGAATTGTTTGAAGTGTGAGTCATAAAGATCTGGGACAGAGGATGGAATTTCAGTGGTGTTTCCACAAAATCTTTGTCAAGTTTTGAGCTCTGTTGCATTTTTAACCCTTTTTTTAAAAAAAATTAAAAATGAAAGAAATGTTTGTTTTTTTCTTTTAAACCAAACTTTAATGAAAACCCAAAAGAAATTCACATTCAGTCCTTGGACTAGTGATAGAAACTGGTTGTTCCCTGGTGTCAAATTTTTTTTAAAGAATTTTACAAAGACATTTTCAGATACAAACATAGCTCACAGAAACGTTCGACTCTAATGAAGAATAAATATAATTTTGTTGTGTTTTATAATCAAGATTTTACTCGTAACTCTTTTAAATATCCCTAATTGTTAAATTGTTAGAATGACTGTTGAAAAGGCGTCAACATCTGCCCTCGGTAATGGCCGTCTGTGCGTCTGTTCCTTCCACTAATCTATCCATATATTTAGTCACTGTTTTCCAGACCATTTCCTGCCTCATGATTGTATTGTAAATCTGCAGGGACTCGTCTTAACATGCTCCATCTACTGTCATACTGCCGTCGTCCTCTGGGGACGCCCTCTGCATTCAAAGTACTAATAGAAAATTGATATTTGCGAAAACCCAGAGACATTCACCAAACAAACCAAACAACTTTTATTTTATTTTTTTTTTTTTATCCACATTGATTTATTTGGAGGGAGAGTTTGCCCGTAGCATCAATCACTTTGAAGTATTTATTTAACGGCGACGTGATTATTTACCTTTACTCTTGATGTTTGCGAACCAGGAGTCGGTAATGGATGGCCGTCTTCGACTGCCGCCGCCTCAGGCCTGCCGTACAACAGCAGCGGCAAAGTGATGGTAATTTCTGGTGGGTGCAGCTTTTGAAAACTCCCACCTCCGACTGATTTCTCTCCCGTTCCGTTCCTTCCATCCTTGTGATTAATGTGTCGAAGTCTCCACATGCTGCCCTTAAGACAAGAGCAGCTTTACTGCCTCTCTTATCCTGCCAAAGGTCCTCAAAACCACACTGGCAAACAGGATTAGTGTTTGGATTTGGGGCTCAAAGTGTGTTTTTTCTCTCTCTCTCTCTCTCTCTCTCTCTCTCTGTGTGTGTGTATGAGGGCACAGATGAAACATCCATGAAACAGTTTGTTTTTGGGGCCAGTTAATGTCAGTGGAGAAGATAAGTGCAGCAGCTTGGGTGGGTTGATGGCTTGGCAGCGGTGTTGTTGTTAGGAAACAAGACTGGAGGGGCAGAGATAGGGATTGGACGGGGTGAATCATTGCAATCTGCCACAATGGTGTGTGTCTGTGTGTGTGTGTGTGTGTGTTTTTGCCCAAAGCAGATTTCCGAGGCTCGGTTTTCTATAATGAACCCGTTTGTCTCTAAGGGATAGTAGTCAGTCGTCAAGTCCCCAAGAAATGGTGACTTTATTTTTATTAAAAATAGGCAAAAGTTAATATTAGTTGGTTAGCAAGTTTTTAGCAAAGTTAGCATAACATTAGCCAAGTTAGCAGTCAAATGTTGTGGACGCTAACGAAGCTAGCCAACAAATCTTGATTAGTTGAAAAAAAAAACCTATGAAAAAAAAGAAAAAAAAAACAGCTCTATGTTTTGGCCATAAAATTAAAGGACACAGATTGTTCAGTTAGCTAATAAACTTCCATGTGTTTTTAGCAATTTTTGTATGCTGAGCTAATGCAGCAGATATTAGATACTAAAAGTAACACATTTTATTTTTACTAACTACAAAAACTATTAAATACACATCTTCATTTTGAAGCCTGTATCCTGCAGCACATTTTATCTCAGTTTGTTTCTAACATTAAGGACAGACTAAAGGTGTTTCATTTCCTCGGCAGTTTTCTTTTTTTGTTTTTGTGATGAATTACGACTGAGTGTCTGCTGAAGGACGTGCAAATATTTGGATTCTTTCATTTTTTAGCACAGCATTAAAAACTTTCCAGGTACTTGTGGGAAATCAATTAATTACTTTTTTTTACTTATTTTTGTCTAAAACTACATTTCTGAGCCCATTAAGATGAGAATAACAGACCCCCAGATTCCAACAAGTCATTCAGTCTATTGTAAGGTTTTTTTTTTTTTTAAATCTACTTCCATCCGTGGCGGCCAATGGCCTTATTTGCAAGGAAGCAGCCTTGGAGAAATTGTAGCCGAGAGGGAGTGTTTCAGCCTCTGCATCTTTTCGCCTCATCACCTGCTCCATTCCCCCGACAGAGAGTAACAACTCGGAGACAGTGCAAGGCCAAACACACAGATGCTAAGCAATCTGGGTCTGAGTAAAAATGACTCCCAGTGTTCGGCTGCAAATGGAAGGAAATTGTAAGGAAATTAATTTGCTGCAGTAAATATTTCTCTTTGTTTTTCCTGACTGTGAATATGGATTTTTTCCATTGTGTTACAGAAACTTCACTATTACCATCCGTTTCTTTTTGGCTAAAACTATTCTTTTTTTTTTTCATGTATTTTTCGAGTAAGAGATTGAAGTCAGACGGCAATTTCTGACCAATTTCAACTGAAGCAAAGTGAAATTTTCTCTAAACCTCTGAGCTCTGCTGCCAGTCAGTTAGAAAAAGGTTTGTTCAGAGTGAGAGAGGTCACCTCAGTTACCCAGGGTTTCATTGACATCCCTTAGAAATTCTAATTAACCTGGAATATGTATTCTGTCCATTGGATTTGGGTTTTTCTCCAACATATAGAAGAGGCCTTTAGACTGTAGCCCGATTTGGGTTTTTCTCCAACATATAGAACAGGCCTTTAGACTGTAGCCCATTGGTGGATTCTTCATTGATGAAAAATGTCTTTTCTCATATATATAACAGTGTTGTAGTGTGCAGTTGTAGTCATTTATGATGAAGCAATTCCTCAAGTGTCTAGAAATGTATTTTTGGAGCAACAGGAGCAACAGGAGAAATTAACATATATATATACATATATACATGTATATATGTGTATATATATATATATATATACACATATATACATGTATATATGTGTATATATATATATATATATATATACATATATATATATATATATATACATATATATATATATATATTAGTACACACATACATTAGTATACACAGAGTAAAGTGTCGATTATATTTGTACATTTTCTGTGCGCACTCTCTCCATCTTGTTTGTGGGGGAGTTAAGGCCGTATGCCAACTTTCTTCATAAGAACTGCCGTAGTCACCATGCAGTAGAAAGTTTTTCCAGCCCCTCTCTGCTGTCTATCCTCTCATAAGGCCAAATCCAAGGCTACAAATACTGCATTACTGTCCAAATCCATCTCAGAGGAAGTTTATGCAGTGGAGGTCTGTGTGAAGCTGCCAAGTCTGGCTGCCGTCTCCATGGGAGAGGCTATATCTCTGCTGTCAAGGAGTGTGGTCATAAAGGAGCACATCTCTGTCAATAACTCCCCTCTTATTGTTTATCATTTCATTGCGCTGCAACAATCACCGTCTCTGGATCCCTTACAGGCGGCGCGGGCGCCATATTTCAGGAATGACAAAGTGTTCCGGGGCGTCCAGTGGCAGCTGCTCTCACCTGTGGCACCGAGTGCTTGGACCGTGAATCAAGTCAGTCAAACAGAAGCCGTTACATACAGTAAAGGTCACGCTCCGTCCCCACAGACAGACACAGGTTAGATTTACAGTCACAGCGTTTGGGCTGGAATGGGTTAACCCCCTTCAGAGGCTTCAGTAGACGATGGAGGACAGCGTACTGTCCGGTGTAGATTGATGGTGGACTACACTCCACCACTACACGCTGCCTTCGATGACATCGTAATGAAACACATTTATCTATAGTGTTGTTGTAAATTAACACACCCAACCAAACGGGCATCGAACCCTGTCTGTGAATCAGAAGCAGTGGTGCAGTGGTCTGCACGTCACACACCATAGCTTTGCAAGGGCTGGGAATTGAACCGAGGATCCTCCAATTACAAGCCTGATCCTTTAAGCCAGTGTTACCTTTTTAACGTTTAACCCACGGCACACCACCAAAAAGAAAACCTCACCAAAAGTATATGTAATGAAGTATAATAATCTTCTAGTTTAATTGACCTTATAATTGACTAAAATATCGGCCTGTTTAGTTGAACAACGCTGATGTACTGGCAGGAATTGAAGAAAGACACTCACAAAGATCTGATTCTCTTTTTTTCCACTGGTATTGACAGTTGTGCATCTTAAATGTGTAGCATTAGCATTAGCATTAGCCATGCGGGCATTTTTCAGTCCATATCAGGGGCAAATTCAGGGAATTTTACCCTTGTAATGGTACATACAGTATTACTTTGAAGTACAGCCTATGGTACATACAAATATGGTACATGATGGTCAGGCATGTGATTATGTTATGACACATTTGAACCAAAAAGGTTCCTTAGTGAGGATGAAGTTTCCTGGTATGTGTGTGAGTGTCACTGGTGTGGTTGCAGAGTTGTGTGGAAATGAAGAGCAAACTGAGTCGTTATTTTATGATTTCACCTGCACTAATATAAATGCATCATCTGTGGTTTAATGGAAACCTCCTCGTCAGTGTTGTCAGTTCTGCTTCTGTGAGCCTGACTCCTGGATGAGGGTTAATGTCGTCTGTGGGTTTTCATCCTCCTGCACATTATTGAAGCAGGAGATTTTTATTTATTTTTTTAACTGTAAAACTCCCTCAGTTTCTCACTCTGTACCATTAGGGGAAAAAAACCAAATGACCCGTGATGTGTTGCAGTTTCCCTGCATCAAGAGAAATAATCAGGTGTAGGAATGTGATTCATTAGCCAATGGGAGAGAGTGTACCTTCCTGTCTTGGCGAGCGGCCCTCTTTACATCAAAGGAATCGCTGTGTCTTTGATGCACAACCAGGAGACGTAGGTAATCGGCAGAGCAGTACACGAGTACCGCTGTGATCACCACACACTTCCTGTTGTCTGTCGGCAAAGAAAGATGGCCGCCGTCAGCCGAGTTCCATCCTTAATGTGTGCCATCATTTTAGAATCCTGTTCTTTTGCTCTTATCAGTCTCCCCCTGTAAAACCTCCCCACTCACACACACAGAATGCGAGGGAGGGAATTCCAATTAATTTGGAGGTTGTTTGTTTGGTCCTTCTCCTCCGATCAATTTTCTGCAGCAGGGAAACGGGGGAAAATCGTTGCCCAGCTTTAAAGTAACCAAAGTGAATTACAGTAATTATTTAATGCTCGGTCTTGATCAGGCTGAGTGTCCGCGCGGCCTGTTATTTATATTCCTAATAGCCCTTTCATCTTACGAGAGCCCGGCGTGGACTGTGATGAAGGACGTGAGTCGAGGATGTGTCCGACGGTAAAGGAGGAAGAGTTTACTACAGATGTGAGTCTTAATTCAGAGGGAACTGGACCGACCGTAGGAGAGAGAAGAGTCTGTGAAGCTCCGCCCCTGGGGTCTCTCCGAGTCTGTGACCAAAAACGTTCTTTCTACTATTTTCAGATTTCAAATTTTGATCTGGGAAGAAACTGTTGTCGATCTGAACCCTGATCTGTGCAGGATATCGCTCAGATCTTGTTGTAATTTGTTACTTATTTTGTTTAAAAAAATAGTGCACTAATAGCTTGTTGTAGTTTGTTCCTTATTTTGTTGTCTGAAAATATTGACTGTGTTTTAATGAACTAATGAATTTATTTGGAAAAACTAGACTTTTTTTATATGTAAAAAGAAATCGTTAATAACATAGTATCACTGTAGTATTTTAGCTGCCAGTATTTGCATTCCATTTATTTTAAACCCTCTGTGACGGCTTTACTTTTTCTTCCGAGTATAAAACCCACACACAGGTTAATGTGGTTTCACCTGCTCTGCCGTCCTCTCACATATTACTTTTTTTTATGGCCTCAGCTGAAATTACATCCTGCCATCTGGAACTTTCACACAAAGCCGGGATTTTTTTTTTCTTTTTTTTTTTCTGTGATGTTGTTCAAAAATTGTGTAATTGCTCTGTCAAGCTCTCAAATGAACAGCGGTGAGGCTGGAAGTCTGCAGAGAGCAGCGGAGGGAGAGAAGAAAGGTTAGTTGGATTTCCACACAGGAGGAAATCGTCAGAGACGCAGTACTTGACAGTACTGTGGAACAGAGTACTTGACGGTGTATTCGGACATTTTCCTTTTGTCTGGATTGATCGTAGGACTCACTGACAATGAGCTCATTGTTCCACTTCTGTTTAAACAACAGTATACGTTTGATGCTGTATTTATAGTCATTGCAGTGTCGGTGCTGGACATGGTCACCAGGCCTCACCTTAAATGATCCCAGTGTGTGTTGTGGCCGTCTGAGGGCCGACAGCCGCTGACCTGCTTTTACATCTGCTTCCTGTTTAAATGTGCGTTCAATAGAAAAGGAAGCAAAAAGTTCACAGCTGAGAAAAACACGGAGTGAAGCGTGTCATCGACATCAACTTGTACTGGTGACAGAGGAACGTGCGTCACGCTGCTGACAGGTTCAGGAGGAAGTGTGTGTGTGTGTGTGAAGTGGAGCCAATCAGTTTAACACTTCTGACAGAAACTTTTCTTTTTTTCCCGCCCCATATTGTAATTTCAGCCCCAGCGTGTCCTCTGAGGTCAGTGAGTCTGTGTCTGACTGCCTTGGGAAGGTAAACTTAATTTACTGCTATATCTCTTTTCCACTGCCGAGGCAGAGCATATCCAATAGAGAACCTCCTAAACATAATCAATTATCTGAGCTCCAATGGCAGTGAATGCAGCGCGGCGATAAGACTTTGTAGAGTTTTTTTTTTTTCTAATGAAGGGAGAAAAGACGATTTGGTTCAATACCCCGGGGGATTTTCTCCCCTCTCCTGGTAAAAGAGAATTATTCATTGCATCCTCTGAGGGAAAAGTCGATCTTTCCCAATAAGTCACACAGTTGTTGTCCCTTCTCGGCCGGGCTGAGTACGACCAGAGGCGTCGTCGATTTTATGTCGTAGGCTTTGCTTTGCTTTTTCTTCGGGGCTTTGTCGCGGCCCAGACAGTGAGATGACTTTGACTTTGTGGTGTTATCAGCACATCTGACAGTGGTGTTGTGTTCATGGAGGTGTACGGAGACTGTCAGGTCACGGCAGACGCCGCCGCCGCCACCGTGTGAAATCCTGTTCCTGCTCTTGTTTCACTCGTCTTTTCCCTCTTTTCTCTGACTCTGTGACAATAGGACGTAATGTTGGTGTGTTTGACCTTTATTCTCCTGAAATCTCTGTTTAACCTTTGGGCTAAAAATGTGATAACCTGAACATGAGAGTGTTCCAGAAGATCACAGCTACCATCCCAGGTCTCACTGCTCTCTCTGGGCTTGGAGTTTGTTTTAGGTTTGCTTTGATTTCACTGCTTAAATACAATGAAAAACACACATTTTTAATCGTAAGTCATGCGATTAATCGCAATTCAAATTGTTGCATATGTTGAATATAAATATCCACATATAATATATTTATACAGTACATATATATACATACGATTAATCGCAATTCAAATTGTTGCATATTTTGAATATAAATATCCACATATAATATGTTATATTTATACGGTACATATATATACATATATATAGTAAGTTGAATATCATTAGGAGACAACACAAAAAATCTGCTAAAAAGGCAAAACCCCAACATATTAGTTCTGTCATTTGATTTAAACCACACATACAAATGACAATTAGTTCTGTCATTTGATTTAAACCACTACACATACAAATGATGTTTTGTTACAAAAATATAAAATACATACAAATGTACAAATCAGCCTAAACCGCAGTAATTCTCCACCTTGTACTTCATCAGTACTCCCCTGTGTCTGGATCGGTGTTTTTGTGTTTGTCTTCTGTTCACGGTCACCGTCTTCTGGCTTGTGTTTACTGAGGCACTTGTGTTTCTGTTCAAATCATTTATTCTGCCCCTGGGTTGCGTTTATGGGATGCCTGTGCACTAATGCATTCTATTGATCTTGTCCTGCGGCTAATTTGCATGTGAAGAGCTGCTGTGCAGGGACGTGAAACGTTCCACGTAGATAAAGGACGAGGCAGGAGATCATCTCTATTGATTCTTCGGACTGTTTTATTTCTTCCGTCCGTGGCGGCGCTCTCGTGACAACCTCTCGCTTTGGTGTGATAAACGCTACACGTGGGTCTGTGCAAACAACTGAAAACCATGGATTAGCCTCTTCTGCCTTTTTAATCCTTTAACAGTAAAATGATTCAAAGTCACGCTGACCTTTTACAAGCAGCATCTGTGGGGGGAAAAGAATTTATAGCTGGCGGTGCAGGCGTCACGCCAACACACTGGCTGCTGTTTTTTGTACCATTAAACAAGAGTTATGTCACACTTCCCATTTAATCACAAGCTTTTTCAGAGGTCTGGGCTGAACCAGAGAGCTCGGCCAATGAGTCACCGCGAGGGGCCTCTTTGACAGATTACACCTGCAGTCACACTTAAAGGTAATGTTAGCGGACCCTCAGCAGAGGAGGAATTTCATTAAACCGCTCCGATTGACCCTCGCAGCCAATCAGTCGGTTGGTTCCACGTAGTTAACGCCGTTCACCGTAACACATCTTCAAACAAATGAGTTAGCTGTGATTTTCTATTTTTACATTGACACTTTTTCTTAGACATTTTCGTCCTGACCTGCTGTCGTCGTGTTTTATTGTTTTGTGTATTTTCTGCACATAGTCACCAAAGTCTGAGTGTGTACTTCTGAAGTACTCACAGTAAGCCCCGGCGTTTTCCCGCGGGTATTTGGTGAAGCTTTAAGGACAAACCTGACAGTGTCATGGTCCAGTGGCGCTGAGCGCCGACTGTTGCCGCCCGGCGCCGACTGTGGAGCGACAGTGTGGAGCAGAACGCTGTTTAACGCTCCGTCATCACTGTCACACACTCCCAGGAGGAGCGGAGCGGAGTAGAGACGTTCACCTCACACAGGTGGACAGGAAAAGACCCCACAGACCAGGTTGATCACGCCTGTGAAATTAGAAATACTTTAGACCTAACTGACCACCAGGGGGGGTTTGCTTTGGTAATTATCTACAGCCACTACTTCTTATGTCAAAGCCTTCTCTTTTCCTACCCAGGATAAAGCTGCTGGTTAAGGCAGAGCTTGAGTTTGTCAAAGTCCAAGAGGATTTTTGGGTAAAAGTCAAGGCCACCGAAATCCAAAAAACTCCATTTCATGCACTGTTAGATTTCAATACTATCATAAGCCTCAGTTGGAGATATGGCCTAAATGCAGCAGGTTATTGTGTTGGAGCAATGACAATAATGCTGGGGATAAATTCAATTACAGATGAGTGACAAGAAAGTTACGTGTTAAAGGTTTTGGTTTTTTTTTAATAGCTGAAGAACAGAAAAATAAACAAATTGGAGGTCAAATAAAAAATGTAGCAGAACTAACCCAAATTAGCTAAAGAACAGAAAAATAAACAAACTGGAGGTCAAATAAAAAACGTAGCAGAACTAACCCAAAGCCAAATAAATGGATAAATGAAGACATGAAAGAAAAAACTGGTACAGTAAATGTTAGCAGGTGTAGCTAAAAGTTAGCACAGAAATAGTGAAAACTAGTGTTAGCCAAACAGACTGAAGTGAAACAGTCGTTGCAAAAGCCGATTCCAAAAAAAGTAGCAACAATACCTACGTGTTACACAACACCATAGACTTAGCAAGAATTAGTTTAGAGCAAAAATCAACATCATTGTTAACTATCATTCCACTAACTTCTAACTAAGTCAAGTTAGTTAAAACATTTACCACTACATACCAACACATGCTTATGGTTAGCTGAGGACACGTCGTACAGCGTTAGCCAGTGGTGAAACCTAAAAGTTTGAAAAGTTGCGGTTTGATAAGATTCAGTGAAAATAGAATTAAAAAAAAAAAAGTTCTATTCACTCGGTGTGTATTAAATATTTTAACCTCCACTGATGTTTTCAACTTTCAAATTGAAATATCTTGCTGCAGTAGTGGCCTCCTGGCTGTATTTCAGATAATGGTTGAACTCCGTGCTCTCTCTCTCACACACACACACACACACACACACACTGTATGACTCAGCTGGCAACTGCATGTCCTGTTGTTACTGAAAAATGAATAGGAAACGCTGTACAGCTGCTACAGCGACTGACAACATGGCCGTCTGTGTGTGTGTGTGTGTGTGTGTGTGTGACGACATACTCTGATGATTTCCAGCCTGTATGTACAGTGTGTGGAGCCAGGTGGGCAAAAATGATAAGAGTTTGGTTGGAGTTGAATGGAGGAGACAGGTGGTAATGTGGACACTGAGCTGTATTTCCCATATGTGGGGAGAACAGAAGGTGCAGGAGGAGATAGTGTTCCTGCACGGGCCACAGGGGGGCGAGGGATGAAGGGCAGCATTGTGAAAATTCAACAGCAGCGAGTCTGCAAAGCCTCTGCCCTGAAAAAATAAAATAAAATAAAATAATAATAATTTTGGGATGTTATTGTGAAAACCTGGTTTGGCTTCTGTCTGCAGCCCAGAGCCTTTATTAAAGGGTGATTTTAGGTTTTTCCTGGAAGGATTTTCTGTAAACTGTTCCAGACGATTAGGATGGAAATGTTGGATTGTTAATTGGAAGGAAATACAATATATATTCAAATATAAAATCTATAGTCCGGTTTTTATAATAAAGTGCGGCAGGGGTCCCCAACCACTGCACCAGGGTCCGTAGATCTACTGGTACTAGACCACACAGAATGGAATTAAAACGTTTTGTTTAGATTTTTGTTTTAAAGTATACATTAGTCCGCCTGGTATTTTATTTTGAAAAACGATCTTTTTAGTTTGCTTCTGTTTTGCGGCTCTCGAGTCTGTGTTGAATGTAGTTGTAGTTGTGTCGTCACTGTCAGTATTTCTCAAGTACTCAGAAGGCTCTGGAGTGGTTTGGAGCTGAATTTGACCAAAGTGTATTTGGAACCCCGTGTATCTCAGCCTACGTATATAACATGAAGGATCGTAGTACTTTTGTACTACAAAGATTCACTGTACAGTTTGTCACATTTCTTCGTGTTCAGCATCATTGAACTCTGACCAATCAGTAACCTCCAAATACCAAATGGCAAATGACTTCTGTGACTTTTAGGGAGTGTTTGTTCACAGTACGTTTGTGCTAAGCTAAGTGTTTAGGGATCTATAAAAAAAAAAAAGCTAAGTTAGAATCTACAGCCGAGGAGACGTTCTCTTCTTCCACTTAACCAAGTGTGAAATAGCTTTGGCTAAAGTAAAGGAACAACCATTAATACTGATAAAAGTGGGACTAGGAGTTGTGAAGGTGAACCGAGAAAGAGATTGATGTCACCTTCAAGTGAGGCTGGGAAAAACCAAGACTGGGACCCAGGGTGAGAGGTTTTATCCCTGCTATTTAAGTCGACTTAATCTGAATTCAACAAAATCATCAATGAAATTTAATGGGAACGATTTTAATTAAAATGTTTTTTTTACATTTATTATTTATGTCAAGTGTACTGTGAATATATTACATTTTTTTCTTGACATGTTATAAAAACATGTTTTAATATATTTTGCCACAAAGGAGAGCAGAAGGGTATTTTAAAAAAAAAGAGTGTACTGTGAATATATTACATTTTTTTGTTTTAAAAACAAGTTTTAATATATTTTGCTACAAAGGAGTTAAAGTTCAAATATACAGATGTTAGCTAAACGTTACCTAAAATGACAGCAGAAGGGTATTTAAAAAAAAAAGCTAAAAGTTAGCGTTGATCTTTGATATTCTAACCCAAATTCTGCGAGCTAGCACAAACCAAAAACACCAGAATGTTAGCCAAGATAACATTTACTGTAAGTTAGCCTCCGGGGGTAGATAAAGATGAGAAAAGAAGAGTTAAATAATGAACTTCCTGCAGGACTTCTTCAGCGCTGCGGCCTTTGTTGTCATCGTACTTTCTGATGTTTGGATCTAGTTTGACTTTTTATCAGTTCTTTCCTCTCCAGATCTGCCCGGCTAACATCAAATACTTTATCTTTTAATTACACCTAACTTCATCCTAATTAAGATGGCGCTGCGGAGATAACATTAGATACAATTTTCTTGTGAAGGAACAGGAAGTGGAGACAAAGCGGCGGTTGATTCACGGTCGATCGGTCGCCTCTCGTTTCCGTCAGAAGACGAGATAAACGATATGAATACACTGATATATTGGAACTGATATTTTAAATTTTGCAGTATTACCCTCTGCCTTGATAAGAGAGGAGACAGAAAAAGTCCCAATGTGACTTCCCCCCTCACCCTCACCCTCCCCCGCTTCATTATCATAACATGAGCTTCAGAGAGAGAGAGAGAGAGAGAGAGTGTCCAGGGTTTGTCCCCGTCCTAACTGACTGGATCAGTGTGCGTCCTTAGCCTTATCAGGTCTCCTGAGGCGGGACCTTCAGCAGGCGACCGTTTTGAAGTCGTTAATGAGGTCCTTGGTTGAAATCTGGATGTAGCGCCGCGGCATGCTAACAGTGTAACTGCTGAAAGAGGAAGAGGAAGGTGGGCGGTGTTTAACTCAGAGTGAAGTCGAGGTTATGGTGTGAATGTCATCATTGATCAACTGCTGAGGGTCTGTCTGTGTTCCAGTACGTACTGTACTGCACTGTATTGAACTGTACTGTACTGTACTGTACTGTACTGTACTGTACTGTACACAGGTGCGAAACAGCAGGTCACTGAAGCTGAGTCGCAAATAAAAAGCAGGTCTGAAACATGGCCACCTGTTTGACAAATATGGAGGACAAAAGTTTGAGGTGTCATATTAAGGAACCTCAATTCATCTTGATTAATCAAGATGAATCGTTATTTATTTCAATTATTCGTGATTAATTGTGATTAATCCCGAACTTTAAGGTGTTTCATTGGCTGAAATCTTCTTCTTCATGAGTCTGAAATCTTGGTTCTTCTAGTTTGCAGTCACCTTCCTATGGTGTGTGTGTGTGTGTGTGTGTGGGAGGGGGTGTGTGAGGGGTCATTTCACCTCTTTGTTGTTTAGTTCCAGCAGCTCAGCTCAGTCTTTGCTCTAAAGTAAATCTAAGCACTGAAATAGAAGGATTGAAAGGAAGAAAAGTGAGTGCTCAAGATTCCTGCCAAGGCTGTGCAGAAACGCTCTGCTGCAAAACCACAACACGGGCGATTGTGCTGAATATTTAGCAGTTTACCTTCATATCTTCACACACAAAGAAAAACCAACCTGGGTGCCGCCGTGCTTTGTGACAAAAATCCCATTTTGATAAAGAGAAGAGGTTTAAAGTTTGGGCTGCTGTGAAGAGGGCGGAGGAGGACTCCGTTTTATTGACACCACCGTATCTCCAGCACCGTTAAATATTTGCCCTGGAATAGGTTTGTGGAGAGAAATCCAAATACAGTGCAGCTTTGTTCGCTCGCTCCGTGCCTGCTGGAGAGCCTTTGATGTTTTAAATCCTGTGGTGCATGAAAGGTAATGCATTTTTATGTTTCTGAAGGAAGCAGAAATATAATCACCACCAACCAGTAGACATTAGGCCAATATGAAGTCGCACAAACAGTCAACTACAAAACAACAAAAACACAATCAGCACCCTGAAGGAGTCCATGACTGCATCACTTCTCCATCCTCATCACACTGGATTATACTGAAGGGCATAATGACAGCAGCAGCAGCAGCAGCAGCAGCAGCAGCAGCAGCAGCAGCAGCAGCAGCAGCAGCAGCAGCAGCAGCAGCAGCAGCAGCAGCAGCAGCAGCAGCAGCAGCAGCAGCAGCAGCAGCAGCAGCAGCAGCAGCAGCAGCAGGTCTCTTTAATGTTCGGCACAAAGAAACCCGTCCCTGTTGCTGACTCACTGAAAACCTTGCAAATTAAATAAAAGGATGCAGCAGATCTAATGTATTTAACAACCTCTCTTTTTGAAAAAAAAAAGAAAAAAAAGGAGGAATAAAAAAACTTTATGTCCTTCTCTGAAGCTAAATCAGAGAATATCAAACTTAAGTGAAGCCCCAGTGATGGCAGGAGCAGAAAGCCTTGGATGTTTTTTAGGTAATGGTTTGTTAAAGCCCACACGGAATCAGCACCACGGACAGCGTTTTTAATGCTGCGTCAGTGAAATAAAAGGCTTCAGAAGAGAAAACAAGGACACGAGAGCAGCGGGAAACAAACAGAAGTAGCTTTCTGTTTGTGTTTGTGCGTCAGTGTTTGTACAATCATAATATATGAGCACTGCTTCTTTTATTATTTTGATTTTTCTCTTTAGTTTTCGGACAAATAACGTATTTTCACAGCGTAGTTCTCAATGCGAACATATGTTTTAGTTTTTAATAACGTATTCACAGAAATATGTTCATCATAGAAAAGCCTTTAAAAAAGACAGGAAAAACATGAAGATGAAGAATATCTTGTTTAATCTCTCACCCTTGTAGAACATACAGAGCAACATTTCCCTCCTTACTCCTGATGCAGGTGTAGCAGTGAATGTAGTCGACATGCTCATGTACCTCCATCAACACCCTCTTCACAAGTACAGCAAAACACAATTAGCTTTCACGTTCGTGACGCACACCTCGTGACCACAGCAAAACACAATTAGCTTTCACGTTTGCGAAGCGCACCTCGTGACTAAAACACCTGAGTCAGCAGGTAGTCACAGCAGGAGAGCTGCCTGTAGCGTTAGCTAGCGTGTGAAGACTATCACTCTTCCACTCCACGTTAAGACAAAACTTTTTTTTATATGCAGTACTGGATACTACAGTACAGGGTCTGTTTTACCCTGGTACGCATTAAAAATACACTAAAAACAAAGTTCCAAAGAAAGACAAAAAACAGAAAATACCTACAGAGGGCAGTGTTACTACAGATGATTGATATAGATGCTACTTCTTCTACATTTTGAGGTAAATTTCCACATACTAATGTCAAGGTCATGTGACCTGTAACGACAACACCTAATCAAATCATCATGTTTGCTTTTCTGATACATAGGCTAGAACATTGTTTCCCAAAGAGTGGGTCGTGACCCTCAGGTGGGTCGCAAGAGATTTTTTTGGGGGGTCGTCTCGCATCGTGTTTCCCAAATAGTTTACAAATCATGTCTATTGACTTTTGAAGGTTTGTGTCTTTTAAAATATGGGTACCCAGAAAAAAAGTTTGGGAAACACAATAGGGCTAGTAGACATAGTCTATTCTCTCTACAAGCCTGAAAGCAATTAAATGCTGGCATGTGATTGGCTAATCAGATATTAGAATGAACAAACTGATGCTGTACCTGAAATGGCCACTAAGAGAAAATGTGTACAAGTCCTGGCTTAGACAATGTTGCATCTATATTTTCATGTATTTGACTTGAATGTCATGTCGCCGTCGCTGCCACGCTGATGTTCAGATAATGGATATTTTGAGCCCATGTCATTAGAAACCCCTGCTTCAGAGTGTCCCCCTGTGATTACTGCTGGGGCTGTTTGCTGCCTGCCTGCTGGCTGGCTCCTGCCTCCCCCTGCTGTAGGCAGCGCTCTCACACAGATCCTAGGAACAGCTGGTGGTGGTCCCTGCTGCTTTATGGGGAGCCTGACGGGGGGTGACAGACACACTGGTGTGCATAGACTTAGGAGATTTACTTGGACGGGCACATGTTCACACAGGCTCTGCCAGAAATTGACAAAGAACGTACACACATGAAAAAAACAAAAACAAAGTCAAAATGTCGCTTCAAACTGTTCAAATATAAGGTTAAGAAGTATAGATGGTGTCAGAACTAGATGTATCCAGCAGAGGGAGCCCTTAGGGATCTTTGACCTTGGAATGATTTTAGATTTTCTTTTGAATTATCAGTTCAAGAAAACACTGACATTATCTTAACATTTAGTGCCTGATTATTATCTTAATTGATAATGTAACAAACAAACATTAGCACCATGGCCTCAAAGAACTGATCGTAACTTGAAGATATTTAGCGTATTTTCCTGACTATAAGTCACACTTTTTTTCATACGTTAGCTGAGTTTGTGACTTAGACTCAGGTGCGAATTTAATATAAAAATATATAGTTTCACGTTTGTTATTTTCACACTGACAGCCACTAGGGGGCACTCTAGGCTTGTGTACCAGAATTTTATATAAAAATATATAATTTCGCGTTTGTTATTTTCACACTGACAGCCACTAGGGGGCACTCTAGGCTTGTGTACCAGAATTTTATATAAAAATATATAATTTCGCGTTTGTTATTTTCACACTGACAGCCACTAGAGGGCACTCTAGGCTTGTGTACCAGTATTTGCTACACCTGTACCACAGAAATTGTACATGCTTGTTATTTTTTACACTGACAGCCGCTAGAGGGCACTGGTGCCACTTATACTCCAGAGCAATTTATAATCCAGAAATTACGGTAAATGCAAAACCTCTCTTCATAAGGGAGTGAAGGAGTGAGTGTTCTGTTTGATTTTCACTGGGTTCACACCACCTCTGTGTGTGGATGAGAACAGGTGACCCATCAGACAGACATCATTTTCCGTGTCACATGTTCACTCCGTGTCAGGGGGATGTGAGGAGGCAGACACGCTGTGATTGAACAGCCTGCGCCTCAGGGGGATGTGAGGAGGCAGACACGCCGCGGTGACTCACCCACACAGACCTGACCATGTCTCTACATGGATCTGTCACTTGGTCAGGCACCACGTTCGTGTGTTTGTGTTCGTGGTGGGCAGAAACACACGCTTTGTGCCTTTCATAATAGAGAGTTTTGACCCGTGTATTTTCCCTTTTCTTCTGCTAACTTTTCCCTTTCATATTCTGCTGGAAGCCTCACCGTGGACTTACAGGAAATCACATGCATCACCAGTACGTGCTGTAAAAAGATAATATAAAGGTTTTCAGTAAAATGGAGCGTTTAAATATGTTGCTGTGCCGGCTGGTTGTCGGTCGGATGATGAATTCTCTGGCCAATGGTCTGCACATTTTTTATCCCCTGAGAAATGTTTAAGCAGCGAGATGCCAAAATGTAATTCAGGGGTGAAAACATTAACAATATGACAATGTTGGCATTTGTCTTTGTCTACGAAAAACAACATAAAAAAACAGCTTCCCTCAGTGGAAACATCATTTGGCTGATTGCTGGATGAAAAAGCTCACTTGGCTGCTACGACGTGACTTAGTGATCACAAAGACATAGTTGAAGGAAACCATGTGACGGTGCATTTAATGACGGTGGGGAACTTCCTGCGTTGGCTGATGGGCTGCTGTGTCGGTTTTATAATGGAAGAATACGTCTGTCAGTGGTCAGTGGTGATTGGTGGTCAGTAGTGGTCAGTGGTCATCAGTGGTCAGTGGAGACAGAATAGTTAATAAACCACTGACTTCAGGTTGTTCAGATATTTTTGAATGGTAAAATAATTGGCAAATTATTATAATTTTTTCTTATATTAATTAATTTTTTTATATATATTTTTATTTTTTAATTTTCACATCCCTCATTTATTTTTCCAGATTTGTTCTGTCAAAAAAATACAATTCTAATTGAACCTGTCGTAGTCTGATATAATTTATACATTTTGTTAAAGTATATGTTTTTGTTCATACAAATGTAATTTGATATAATTTATACATTTTGTTAAAGTGTATGTTTTTGTTCATAGAAATGTAATTAATGTAGAATGTTTTAATTCATTTTCATTTTACATAATTAATATTAATCTTTTTTGTATTAAATAATTTACATTTTATTTTATTTTTCCACATGACTTCCTTAAATTATTGTTTTCCATCTTTTTCCCCCCTGATTTTTACCATTATACACCATAGCTATAGCGACCACGACATGGCTGCAGACTTTTATATATTAGAAATAAAAAATTCAGACGTACCCTGCTGCTCTTATTCTATAGGTGATATTTCTCTACAGACTTCAGGATGTGGAGAACCTCAGAGTAAACTTTTATTTTTCCTCCTCTCAGATCTGTCTGATTCCACATCCAGACATGAGGAGACTACACTATGGAGCTAATGAACTAGGTTTAAAGTTGAAGCTCGTTTATTTTTTTCAAAGTCATTTCTGCAGCTTTAATATTTCACTCCCAACGAGCCAGTGTCACCGACCCAGCAGGCGACTCGATGCATTTCAACTATTTTTTCAACAGTAATTTTGCTGACAATAAAACGCCTGATTCCAGTGTTTCCACAGGACAAAGCACCACATGAGCATCAGTGAAATGACCACACTTAACTGAAGTGGAAATGCTGTTAGGCAGAATGCATGTCCTTCGTTCTCTTTTAGAGAATAAACCCAACCTATAAAGCCTAAAGAGACTTTTGGAAACGGCCGTGCTGATTCGTTGTCTGATATTTTATGATTCCTTAAACCGCCGTACCAACCAAGACGCCGTAAACGGCGGCTCGCTTCATATCGTCGTTCGTGCGTCGAACACAAAGCAGAGCCTGCAGCTTTGTTTCTCTCTCCAGCTGGGGCAAAAATAAACCTGCGTCTTGACGACCAGTGAAGTCGGCGCGCTGCTATAATGACTCCTCCACCATGCTGTCACCTCGCAAACACGAGGCGACGCGTCCTGCGGCGTCTGATGCTAGCAATCAACCGAGCAGTGGGTCAAATGGACACCAATCAGCCGTGGTTTCCATCTCACACAGCGTGACTGCCCGCATCAGAGCTGACCGGTACCACCCACCAGGTGCCATCTGCTCTGCTCTTCATCTCAGAGAGGCTGCACCATTTATCTGCCGCCCGGTGGACACCTCGGAGGGGTCGGTGCAGCCGGTGCTCTGGAAAGTTAGGAATCTTGGATAAATCAGACAGGATTAGTGCTGCGCCCTCCGCAGTAAGAGCTCTGCAACAACACTAACAGCCAGGGTTAGTGCAGAGAGTTGAAGAAGAAGAAGAAGAGCAGAGAGTAGAAGAAGAAGAAGAAGAAGAGTGGACCAATCAGCAGCTGTGAACCATGCTGACAAAGACTTTGTTGTTGTTGTTGTTGTTGTTGTTGTTAGTAGTAGTAGTATTTCTCTGAGTCAACAAAGGAGGAATGACTTGATTCCAGGTGCATTTTTCAGGTGAAACTCCGAGGCCGTGTGATTGGTCGGTGACATATATGATGGTAACTCCTGTTGAATGTTGAAAATGTTTTGGTTTAGATGAGGTGGTGGCAGCAGCTCAGGCTGAAGTTTCCAGAATCCCAGTATTGTTCAGATACCATCTGAGTTTTTGTATTTGTATTTGTGTACTCCATGATATGCAGTACTGTCGATTCTACACTACAGGAGTAAATCTACAACTAGTCAGTGAACTGAACTGAACTGAACTGAACTGCAGTGTAATGTACAGTAGTTGCCTGTGTGAAACAGGGTGATGTTCAGTGTGTAGGTGTGAGATCAACACACACCACAGGGAGAAACGCTGGCAGCAGATTTATTTTCTTCTTTGGAAAAAATCAAAATCTCACAACAAAAAAAGTGACTTGGTGAGGTGTAGTTGCCTCATCTGTCCACCGTGAGCTCAAACATTAGCACGAATTGTTCATATTACACAGTTGTACCATCAGTGAACTACAGGTGCAAGTATTTATTCAGGTTTTTAATAATGTAATTCTTTTGGTTTTTGGACATAGTTTCCGTAGCTCTGTCTGTAAATGTGTTTATTCAGGTTTTTAATAATGTAATTCTTTTGTTTTTTGGACATAGTTTTCGTAGCTCTGTCCATAAATGTGTTTATGTCCGACTCCCCCTGCTGGAGAACGATTCACGTCAGCCCTGACACAGTACACATCACAGTGTCGCTCTGACTGAGCAGTTGCTTTGGTGTGTGGGGGGGTTAAATACCTCTGAGCTGAGGAGAGACCCCTGTGTCCACTGGCAGCCCTGACAGGACAGCCCCCCCACCCCATCCGTCACGTCGTATCGTTGTCTCGGCGTGCTCTGTTACGTTTTAGGAACCCTGCTCCCAGAGGGAAGATAAATGCTGTAAACACTGCTTCATGAATGAATAAATCCCCCTCGCCGACACAGCTCCGTGCCCCACCGTTAATAAACTGATTCATGGAGAAATCCACTCCCTGAAGGCTTCACAGCCCCTGTTTATACCCCCGCCCCCTATTTATGTTTGCTGTTATTTCTGAGAGTCCGCTGAAAAGGAATCACAAGAGGACGGAGATAAATCACATTATCTTGCTTTAATTTATAGGAGTGAGTGGGTATGAGAGGAGAAACGTCTGCCCCAGTGAGCAGCACTGGTGGAGCAGCAGACCTGGAGGAAAAATGGAGCCAGTTTGTTTTAAACCTTTATACCAAAAAAAAAAACTTCGACCAAAAACAGAAGATCCATTTTGTTTCCCAGTCCCTGGAAGGAAAATGTCTTCTGTGGCTGTTATCTAATGAAAAATGTAAAAGTCTTTCTTTAAAAAAAAAAACAGAAGTGCAGAACACTCTTACAGAAATAAGTATCATAATTTAAGAGCTGCTTCTCACATAAAAAATTAAAAGCTACAAGTTGGCCGGAATAAATGATCACCATTTAAACGACTTTCTTTGGTCCAGGCAGAAACATTTGTCATTTACTGGGAGAAAAGGAGTTTTTTCAAACCGTTTCAGCAACGGATTAAAACTGCTTACCCTACCATCTATTGGTCTTTACCACCTTGTGGTCACAGAAGGTAAATGCATGTTTCATTCCACATCCAAATTGGCCACTCTCGCCCGGAATCAACGACACCGAGCGTTCAGAAAGAAAGGTGAAGAAATTCACTTTTCTCGCCCGGAATCAACGACACCGAGCGCTCAGAAAGAAAGATGAATGAATGAAAAACATTTCTCTTCATTTTGGCACATGTTTATGTGTGGAGCAGTGATAATCAACTGGTGGCCCACGGGCCACATCCAGCTCGCCGAATCATCTAATCTGAACAAAACATCAAATAATGATGTTGGACCAAAACGTCATTTTTAGTCATTTAGCCATAGACATTCATCAGTTCTACTGTGACCTGATGAACTGACCTGTTGACCTGTTGACCTCAGGGTCTAACCTCTCCAGTAGGAAGCGGCTGATTCAAATATTAACACTACATTGTTTGATTTGTGTTCAATAATTCAAACCAATCCACTTAGAGTTTAAGATGAAAAGAAGCTCGTTAAATAAATGACATGATTGAATGTGATGAGAAGTTCCTGTTCCACTGCATCACTGTTGGAGGGTTGGTTTGTCCAGAGGTCGCCTCAGGGTCGGGGGCTGCATTCACTTACCAGTCACACATACAGTAATGAGGTCAGGGTCGTACTGCATTATTACCCACCCACCATGAATTGAACATATTGGGTGGATTATCCAGCGCGTGTCTATAAAAACCTCGCCGTACCAGTGCGTTTCCACGGTCCCGGGGATCAAGATGGAGCTCACGGCCCAATTGTGGGTCATGGCCTCATATTTAAGGATCCCAGGTTAATGCTGTCATAAAATAATCAGACTCATGATAAAATATATATATATAGAATCACGTATTTGTCTCACAATGAGGACATTTACAATGTCAGTCTTTGAAACCCACACAGGCTGCCACTGGAGGCGCCACCGAGTATGTGGTTTATTTGGGGCTTGAACCCAGGACCTTTTGCGTGTAAGGCAGATAAAACGTCCGTGTCATTTATATATATATATATATCACTTATAGCCATATATATTATATATATGTTATATATACTTTTTTAATTTATATATATACAGCATATAATTTGTATTATTGTAGTGATTTTCCTCATATAATTACAGTGTACTCTTTCATATCTTAAACCCTGTACTTCCTACTTCCACTTCCTGTAGGCAGACAAACATTTCCAAGTGTTTCTAACGGCTCTTTTTCAAACATTACCATTTCATGCTGCATCCATAAACACAGAGTATAAACAGCGTGGTCCAGGTGGACAGCCTGAGTGGAAAAGGTAAGGGTAAACAGAGCAGGTCCCGACTCGTGGGGGGGGGGTTTGAAGTGCAAATAATGTTGACCCACGTTCCAGGTCTGACAGAGTGACCATCTGTTTTCAAGCCACCGTGGCTGCTGGACTAAATGTCCAGCAGTTCTCCCTCTGGCTGCGGCTCACTAAAAATAACCTGCCTCCACCGTTGTTCTCTCTCTGTTTATCCTGGAGAAAGCAGCAACATGCACTCTCTGTCTGAGAGTCTCTCTGTGGTAGTACGGACTTCAATAATTAACCACCGCCATGCGTCGTACAGCAGTAGATTCCTACTTTATCCTATCGCACGGCAGGTGGAGGAAGTGAGAAATGTAACAGTTTGGAGGTGAATCCTCCGAACTGCTGCGACATTATTATTCATTTAGTTATTCATTCTTAACCTTTCTCTGGTTCAGGCAG
>NC_024309.1:9401277-9412324 GCF_000523025.1 Cynoglossus semilaevis | reverse complement strand
ATATGAAAAGACAAGATTTGTACGAAGACGTTTAAGGAGAAAAGGAGAAACCCACTCTGAATTATCTCGGTGTTTTTATAGAGACGCGACCTTGAGGTCAGTCTATAATTGACTGTATTTTAAGTGAAAATCTCTTCATAAGTACAGTGTGTAGATCGAGGTAAGACGACGACAGAAGCTCAGAGAGAGAGTCAGTGATTATTCCTGAAAAACATAATTAACGTGGACGTGAAACCTGATGTGAGGGACGCTGTCATCAGACAAGGACGTCGGGAAATTAGCTTCTGTACGATGTTTACAATATGTACAGTTTACTTTCATATATGGGCAGCATTGCTAGCATAAACGCAGGATATGGCTAAACGTTAAGTATACCAAGAAGATGAATGTCGTGAGGAGTGAAGAGATGAACATTGGCTCTGTGTAAAGCAAATATATGTCCATACAGCTAAAGGGCTCGAAGGCTAGCTAGGAGAGCTTTCAGCTCTGCCATAGAACCTTGTTAGCCCTTTAGCTAAGCCTTAGATAGCCCTTTGGCAAGCCCCTTCAGCTGAAAGTTAGCAAAAAGATAGGTTAACCAAAAGTTATAATTGTGCCACAAAACCTTTGTACCAAAAACAGTTACCAAAAGTTATAATTGTGCCACAAAACAGTCTTTAAGGAGTTTAAAAAGTAGAGAAAAAGTAAAGAGAGTAAAAGTCACTCGCTAGGCTCCATCTTGAAAGTCGCAATAGTTCACTGAACAATACCAAACAAAAAGATGAAAGAGCTAGTCATCAAACTTGACGTATACTGTAATTAGGCCCACTTCTGCTAACCTTTAGCACTTCCTTAGCTAATATATTCAGAAAAATCTGATAAATATGTTGCGTAACTGCAGAGCCAATCATCCAAAGTCGTCACGTTGTAAAATGTGAATCAAAGTGATGGAATAATGTAGTGACTGGCTTTTATTGTTTGGCCAGGACTAAAGCTGCGGTGTGTTAGCGACGGACTCACACTGATGTTTACAGCCGGTGTAAAAGCACAAATAACACTCACACACTTGTCCAAACAGTTACTTTGGAAAAACAAGCTGAGCTCCAAGTTGCAAAATAATAAACAAATCAAATGTTTCCTATTGATTCTGCAGTAAAAAGAAAACCTTTGGCCTCTCATTTCCTGCTAGTTAAAAGGCAGAAAATAATGATTTCCCATTTGTTTTGACATCCACCGTTTCCTCTCCTGCTCCGGTGGCTGCTGTTTCTCGGGGTTCAGGAGGTTCTGTGTTGTTTGGGTTTTTATTAAAAGTCAATCTCGTGTGTGTTTTAGAAACACAGAAACTAAAAACCGTATAAACAAGCAGCAGCTCTGCTGCATTATCCGGCTGAACGGTAAATATCAGTTGAATAATTAGCCTCTTTCTGCCGCCCTCCCTCCCTTTTGTAATGTAAAGTGGCTCTGAGGAAAGGCCACTGCGATGCTCCTGTAAACAGCCTTTCTTCTTCCACACTTTTCCACGGGACTTGTGGGACTTCAGCCACACAAACAACAAACTGTACCTTCGATAAACCAAATTAGAGCAGAGGTTCAGATTGAGGATCCTGGCATTGTTGAATAATCTGCTACTGCAGGAGACGATGCTGTAGATACTGCAGTAAACACCCAGAGTGGACGGGTTTTTGTCCACGCTGAGAGCCGACGACAAGTAACGAGCAAACTTGGCCATCGTTTGACTTCTTCCGTTACTATTTGGGGATGCCTAGCTATTTTGACTACTTTTAGCCGATGCATCTGGAAAAAACTGCTAGCGATGAGTTTGATGCTAATGTGAAGTAAATCTTAGGCTACACACAAATTTCTTTAGATAATATTAAATTTGCTTATATATGTACATATATGTGTAAATATATATATATACACATTCATGTATATATGTGTATATATATATAAATACATATATTAACACATATATGTGTAAATATATATATTATACCTGTACCCATACTTATACCTATATATGTACATGTATAATACATACACATATATGTATATATATATATGTGTGTGTGTGTTTACCTTTTGAGAGAATAGTGAAAACTTTAGTCCAGTCAACTTCTCCCGTCTCTCTCTGTATTTCGACCTGAGCTGCAGAGAGAATCGTGTCTGTGCTTCAGTTTCTCCGTGTCTGTCCTTGAAGAATCTCTCGACCAGAGGTTTGTTAAACCTCCAGCCCTACATCGTGACGCTTGATGTCGGTGGCATCGACTGTGTTTTAGTTGTTGGGGTTTTTTTTCTCACAGCTTTTACTGGATTTCAGTTGTCTGTCAAAGCGATTTGATTTGAACGGCCGATGAGAGCTCTGTGTCCTGTGGTTTGGTCTTCACAATGTGTGTCCTTGAAGTGTCTTCCGTCTAGTGGACTGTGAAGCCTCCACCCACTCTGTATAGCGGAGGTTGGTGTGAAAACATAGTTGTTTTTTTTTATTCTTCTGAGCTCTGAGAATATTTCTGTCATTAGCCGAGGTCGGCTCGGCTCGTTGACCTGTCACCAGTGGATGTGTACTTCTGCTTTGTGCCTTTCATTGAGAACCTTCAGTGTTGGTGTTTGAGTTCTGTCTTATTATGTGGAGGAGTGGTTATGGTTTTAGCTTCTTATTCAACACTCTCCGTGTTCATTCTTTACAAACCAAATCAATCTTTTATCACACTTCGATCTTCTCGGTCTACAGTTGAAAACCTTTTATTTCACTTAGTGTTAAACTGAATTTCAACAACCTTATTTTGTTCTTCTAGTTTGCTATGTTTTAAAACTAAAATATATCTCTAATTAATGGGTAGTTTTCTCCTTAGCTTAGCTTTTGTCTAAGCAGCATTTTGCTACACTGTTGACTGTTTAGGGTTGATTGTTTTTTATATATAAGCAGCATTTTGCTACACTGTTGACTGTAAAGGTTGATTGTTTTTTTTATAATTTGCATTGCCGAATACTTTTTTTGTTTTTTAATAATATCATGTTTTTAAATATTTATTTGGCTAATGTGACCTTCCTTCAGTCAGCTAAGCAGTTGATCAGTAAACTTTTAGCTACCTGGATAATTCAGATTCCTGGTTTTATCTTCTTTGGAAACTGCTGTTTTGTTACTGTTTGACAAAAACTTAGCTACTTCTGAATTATTGGTATGTTGAAATAATTTTTGGGAAATGTGTGACATTATCTGTGATTATTTAGGCATCTTGTAGCTTAGCTGTAGCTTAGCTGTAGCTTAGCTGTAGCTTAGCTGTAGCTTAGCTGTAGCTTAGCTGTAGCTTAGCTGTAGCTTAGCTGTAGCTTAGCTGTAGCTTAGCTGTAGCTTAGCTGTAGCTTAGCTGTAGCTTAGCTGCCACGGCGTCTTTTTAACCTGTTAATTATTGACTCTTGTCTATTTTGTTACATTTTTAACTCTCACGGCGTCTTTTTAACCTGTTAATTATAGACTCTCTTTTGTTACATTTTTAATTCTTTAAGGTTTTTTTTTTTTTTTTTTTTTTTTTTTTACCAATTTGCCTTGCATTTAGAGTTTTCTTATTCAAACGTATCTAAACACAATCATACGTGTGTGTGATCTTGGTGCCAGATTACTGATTAAAACCACAGCCTGTGTAATCAGTTTGGAGGACATTTGTTTATTTTTAATTACAGAAAACGTTTCCTGTTGTAATGCTGATGGTGAGGCTTCAGGTCATTTGTTTTTATTTTTTTTTTATTTTTTGAAATGTTGAGTAATCACTTAGTTAAGTGCTTTCAACCATTTCTCATGGCAGTTATAAAAAAAATAAATCTGTGAAAATGCCTTACCATAAAAAAAAAGGAAATCATGTGAGTTTCCGTCTTAAACGTTAATTTTATTCTCTGGATTATTATGGCTCACTTCAATTGCACTCATTCATCATTGGGTTGCAGTGGAAGTGGTCGGACTCGACTACCAGTGGGAGGTGTGGAGAGCGAGCGTCCTCGGCTAATGGAGTGTGAAGCTCGGTGAGCTGACCATATGGCAGCAATAGCTTTAGGTTTCTGCCGTTAGTCTGAAGAGAGTGTTGTAGTAATAAAATATCTGATACATGTCTGCAGAAATCACGCTGAAGTCCATCTGGTGGAGGATATTCATTTATATATCCTCCATTTATTTGGCCTTTAACGGACTCAGGAGACGGTGAAGGCCGGCCTCCGCTGCACGTTTGAGGTCTGGTTGGAGAAACGAGCTCTGAAACGTTAACTACTTCAGAGGAAGTCGTTTTTTTACCTTTTATCACGGTGTCTTTTTAAATGATCGTTTCTTTGTATACAACTGCAATACAAGTGATTGCCTGCAGGGGTGTGTTCGTTTATGATCCAAATCCCACATGTATTTTCTTGCCCCTGTAACTCCACCTGCTGCCCTTCTGCCACTCCTGATGCTGCTGTCGCCCACGTAGCCAAGTCGGCTGTTAACGCCACGCAGGCGCAGACATGCTAACTGCAGTGTTGCTAACAGGTAGAAAAGCGGAGTTACAGCAGTAAGTGCCTGATGCATCAGGACGCTGTTGACGGCAGCTCAAATGTTGGCACATCCCAGCATTTAGACTTCCCGTGTCTACGACATTGACCTCATCTTCCTGACAGGGTGGTGGGAAATCAATTCAGCTCAGCACCGACGCGGCAGACTGAGGCGCAAGAGCCGCGCTTAATAATTCATCCATCTTCCCCACGTGTGGGACTTTATCTGAGGAGCTGAATACTTGTATTCTCTGCTGAATTAGTTCCTGAGAGGAAGACTTTATAACAATTCATCTTCCTTTAAGATTGAACACTGACATCATGTCCACAGACTCAGGAAACGCAGTGGAAACTACAGTAGAAGTAGTCCTGGTAGTTATTGAATAAATAATAACGCCACAACAACAAACAAAAAAAAATCATTTTGTTTAGAGATGTCGGCTAAACGATACTATCGGCTGATATTAGCGTAGCTACATAATATTGGTAAGAAGTTTTTCCTCCGATAACAAAAGCCCAATAACTCAATGTCTGTGTTTCGCCCAGATCATGTGACCCAAACATAGTTTTTGAAGTGAATTATTGTCACTGTGACACATCGTGATGCAAATGGCTGCAAATATCGGTATCGGTTGACATCGGGAATCGGACAAGGAAGTGTTTGGATAGGAATCGGTGTGTTGACAATATCTGTATATATATATATATATATATATATATATATATATATATATTAGCAAAAAGTTAATCATCCTTAGTTATGTTACGAATTATAATCCAAATATTACAAATATGACACTTAGACAGTGAGGGACTGGAGACTGATAAATATCCTCAAGGACTACGACGTTGTCAAGAGTTGGTCGGAGTAGATTATGTAAACTTTAACCTTGAAATCAGGGTAGAAATAATGACAGTTCCAGGCGTCAATAAAGCAGCTGGATTACTGTAATACTCTGATGATAATACTCCCTGCCCATTACCAGTATTGATATATTCCCTGCTGCCTGTACCTCATGTTCACTGTCACCTCTGTGATGCTTCAATAACGTGGCACCAAATCACTGCTGCTGTCCGTCATCAATCAGAGCCGGTTCTCATCCACCGTCTCCTCGTGTTGTCTCTGCCGCCGCGGTTTGGACAGAACGGTGTCCTCGTCCTCTGGTGACACAGGAATAGAAAAGAATAGAAAACTCTGTGCTTCTGTTATGGTCCTGTCGTCCGGACTACAGCCGCTGTCAGTGGTACGACTGACATTCATCATATCACCACAATCACAGACACACAAGATAAACCGTCGGCCGCCGCTCAGGCCGTTTATCTACTCAGATACTCCAGCAGGCGGTGCTGCAGGAGGACTGACTGATCAACTGATCTGTAGATGTTATTGTTTCACCAACACCAGGGCAGCAGTCCACTAGGTGGAGCCCAAGTCCTACCTGTGGTTTGTATACCACAGTTTAAGAAGCATTGGCCAAACTCTTTACTCTCTAAGCATCAATGTGATGTAACAAATCTTAAATTGACTTTCTGTTTGTTTTTTTTTTTACTTTTCTGAAGTAAAATCTTTTGAATAGTTCTTCAAGTGACTGACGTGTACTTGAGAGACAAAGTATTTTTAATTAAAATACCAGTATTTTCTATTATTTTCTGCTCGTACTTTTGTCCAAAACAACTTCACCCGAAGGCTCGTTCTCCGTCTACTTTCCTGCCTCAGAAAATATTGACACAGAATAAGTTTGAATCCTGAAGTGGAAACGATGATTCACCCTCATGTTTATTACAGAAGAAGAGAACGCAGCAGCCGAGAGCCGGGAGTAAAAGCTGTACCGTTTTTATGCCATTGTCAAAGACGACGCTCACCGACTCTGCCAGTGTCACTTCAGCTTATGACAAAAACATCAACACACACAGACACAGACGGCACATAAAGAGCGCGCGCGGCCGGGCATAGCAACCCGTGCACTTTCCCCCCCCCCCCCCGTCCCTCTCCCCCCCCTTCAACCCACTTCCAGCCCCAGTGGCATTTTTCTGTTTGGATGATGAAAGAGACTGGAGTCGGGGTCTCGCACTAATGAATCGCCACTGTTATTATTAAATGATGTTTGTGAATTATGACCTGCTTTGCTCCCGGTGAATGTTGCTGAAGATTCAAACCTAATTAGAGGCTCACACACACTCACACACAGAGAGAGAGAGAGAGAGAGAGAGAGAGAGAGAGAGAGGGGGGAGGGGTATGGGGGTTCATTTTATTTAAAGCTCACTGGCGCTGCCTGCTGGTGATAAACTACATTCCTTTTTCTTATTGAGGACAGGGGTCTTCAACGTTGTTCTTACCAAAGACCTCCTCCTTCAATGATTTACAGGTTCATATATTATGAATATTACGATCAAGTAGAGTTATTTATATTTATATTTATATTTATAGTACATGGATATTTGTGTGGTTGACTGTCAGGTTTAATCTGGAAAAATAAAGTTGAAATCAATCGAATTGAATTGATTTCAACATTAACCATTTCCCTGCAGTACCTATTCATAGCCCCTAGGGGATCCAGATCCCGTGTTAAAGGATCATTAAAAAATGCATGAAAAATGTGACTATATTTATTCTCATAACTATTTAATTATTTGATGAATAATGAATGAAAGCAGCTTGTGCTCATTTGGAGAAACGTAATAAATATAAATATACTTCAAAGGTAAAGCTCATTAGAAATATTTTTGTTTACCAACGCCCTGACTCACTCGAATATACATATTGTACTCGTCTGTGTGGTACTCATTTAGACTGATTTCTTTTTTTTTTTACGTCCCGGCCTCTGCCACAAGGGGGTAGAAGAGCGGAACAGATGCAGCTGCTCAGCTTCTCATGTCTCTGATCAAATGCATTCCTTTCGTCTTTTCTCGTTTGAGATTCGGCTTTGTTGTTAATGATGTTGACAAAAACTTCAATCATTTCCTGATAATTTGGTTGGCAGAGTTTTTCACACATGCAAATGTAGAAATGCTAATGTTTGACACTCCCCCACCCGCTGCAGTGTGTGTATGAGTGTGTGATTGTGTACAAAGGGATGGAAACTTGCAAGTGTCTTCCTCTTCATAGCGACACCTGGTGGATCTAATTCAGAATGTTGTGCTTTTTAAAAATGCTGTCAGCAGCTGTCGTTGGAGGTGAAAGACTTGTCTTGAGTTGTTGTTGATTTTTTTAGTCCTTACAGTTATAACTGGTGATAGGTGTCAGTGAGACAGACATGGTCGTGTTTCTCTATTGACAGTGTAGTTTAGCGCCCCCTGGACTCTGGTTGACCCCAAACAAACACATAGAAGTCATCAGTGTTAGCACAGCTGTGTGGACGCTGATCTGATGTCAACTACTGATCTGTGACTCAAACAAAGACACAGTGGGTTCACAGCATTCCACTCACTTCACAGACACTAAAACTATAAGTATTTTAGCTTTTCCTTTAGCTCTGCTCCGTGTCTGTCTGCAGGTTGGGTTTGGTTTAAAAAATCTCACATGCCAAGTTGACGTTAGCCTTAATTTATCAGACAAACGTTCGTGTTTTTATTGTCTCTGTGATTTGTTGGGGGAATTGTGAATATTCCAAAAAAAAAGATTTTCCAAAAACTCTCTCCCACATTTATGCAGAGAACAAATCTGGTTCTGTCTGGTTACACAGCCAAAAACTGGAGACAGAAGAAAAGGTGGCAGATGCACATCAGTGTTTCTTTTTTCTTCTTCTTCTTCTTCACTGAAGCTTTTTACGCCACAAAATCAACCACTGAATATTTTCAAAAAATCTTAGAAAGACCTCCAAAGAAGCAGAGGATTCTTAGTAGATGTATTTTTACATTAACATTTCATTCTCTTTCACTCCTCCTGTGGATGTCTGAGGATTCAAACCTCCCCGGAGTCAAGGTTTTCTCCCTGGCTCCGGTCCAGCCACGTACTTGTCTGAACAGATGTCCGTCCCAAACAGCACAGAGGAACACGATGGAGTGTTTCCAGCCGTAATGTATGAGCGATTCCACGGAATCATTACCAACCCACTGGGACTGTGGCCAGATTTCCTCACTGATGGGAAGGGAATTATCAGGAAAACACGTCATCTTTCTGAGGATTGTCATCAGTGCTGGTTTTGCAGCAGCTGGAGAACATCCACCAGTTCACTTCACCCAGCATTTGACTCTTTGTTGTTGTGTCCATGTCCCGGGATAATACGGTGGCCAGTTTTAGGGCCGCGGCCCTGCAGTTTGACCACGCTTCAGTATCCCACGATACTGAAGCGTCCCATTAATGGGACGACCCTGCAGTTTGACCACGCTTCAGTATCGTGGGTCTGAAGTCCCATTAATGATGTTCTTATTCCAGTGTGAAGTCAGTTTATCACAGTCAGGTTCTGGTTCATGGTCGGGGTGTGTGTGTGTGTGTGTGTGTGTGTGTGTGTGATGTTGATATAGCTGTGTTTGTGAGGACATTTCTCTTCGTTTGAGGACGCTTTTCTTGACAGGGACATTTGAGACAGAAGACAGAACGGTTGTAACTGTGAGGGTTCAGGATCAGGGAATGCATTTAAGAAATGCATTTGAGTGTGTGTGTGTGTGTGTGTGTGTGTGTGTGTGTGTTGTTTGGACGCCGGGGGAGTATGGCCAAATTCCTGACCCACTATGGTGAAAAGGAAATGATGTCACACTTTCTCAGACAACCATGAATAATTGGTTTCAGGTTGCACTTTAATGTCCTGTATTGTAGACCTGTGAGAAAACACACACACACACACACACACACACACACACACACACACACAGCGACTGTTTGTCCGTCTCCACTTCATGTTTGGAGTGGGGGGGGGTCATCTCTGCTGGTTCTTACTGCTGCTGACTAAGGCGACTGGACTCAAGTTTCTGTGTGAAAGTCTGTGTCCAGAAATGAAGTGAGGATTCAGTGAGGAATGATTGGTTAGAAAGATGCTGTTGATCTGAGGACCAGTAATAGATAGACTTGTAGTATATATTATATACAGTATATTATTATATACATTACTTTTTTTTGTACCTCTACAGTAAACGATCATTTTCATGACAGGTACAGTTTGATCTTGTTTCATGAATAAACGACAGAATATTCAGAATTTCTCTATTTAAAAAAAAGGCTGGAAAAAAAAAGCCATGTCAGAAATAAATATAAAAAGTCAGGACTTTTCTTTTCTTTTTTTTTTCTTCCTCCTCCCAGGAGACTTTTCAGTCATAGTCTGACCCTGTGTTCCTGCCTCCCTCAGTCTTTACTGTCCTCCCAGTAATCACTGCAGCAGTAAATCCTGGGGCATGTCCTCACTCCACACGTGTGTGTGTGTGTGTGTGTGAGGCTGCTGCTGATGTTCAACAGGTGGAGCGCAGTCACCTTTATGTACCGCTACATCATTTATCACCTAAAAAAAATAGTTTTCAGGTAGAAATGTGCAGCAGAATTCTCCCTGCAGCCTCAGGACACAAATCTACTTCAGCTAAAAGTCAGGAGTACTACTACAGGTCAGGAGTACTACTGACCTGCCGTCTGTACGTGAGCTCAGCGTTTTTCTGCTTCCTGGCTCCGAACAAAGAGGTGTAAAGAAACCGGGGCGTTCGTCTGCACGAACACAAAGGTTTGTTACAGAGAACGGTTTGTTTGGAGCTGCACGATAAGGAGCCCCTGATGTTGGCGTTCACGGCAGGAAGGAGATTCTGTACGTACGACCAAAGTGGAAACATATGTACGGAACACCCGCTGCCTGCAGCCGCATGAATGAGCCGACGGCCGAGTCCCAGCCACGATCTGAAGACGGTCGACTGCTAAATTTAAAACTTTTAATCAGTGGCTTCAGACGCCTTTACAACATACAGTTAAAACCAGGAGGTGACCTTTTGACCTGGGGAATCAGACACAGGCTCTGTACTCGTGAGACCGCCGTTCCCTGACCTCAGTGTGTGTGTGTGGGTGAGAACGGGTGGAGTCGCCGTGACGACCACCACTTGACTCCGGCCTCGTGCTGCCGCCCTGAGACTCTTTTCTTTAACCAAACCTGAGACTTTCAAAGACTCACCTGGTTTTCCCAACTCCAGGAACTCTGTGCTGAGTTCAGGTTCACTCTGTAAATGTGTCAAACTAACAACAACAACAACAACAACAACAACAACAACAACAACAGGGCTCAGTTCTGACTCCTGTCTGGAAGGGTTGTTTTAATAAGTTTTTGAGATTTTTTCTTAGTATTGGTCTTTTCCTTGGTGTTTTCTGTGTTACTGTACTGTACTGCATACTGTACTGCATACTGTACTGCATACTGCATACTGTACTGTACTGTACTGTACTGTACTGTACATAAACTCTAAAGTAAACCTCCACTCAGGGATCGCTGGTGTGAAGCGTGGCACTCTGGGTAAATCCTCCTCATGAAATCTAATCTCACAGCAGTGCACGGGTCGTTACCTTTGACCTGGATCATTTGACCTGGACCCCCCATCATTTGACCTGGACCCCCCCCCCAACACTCCCCCACCCCCCGCCTGAAGC
>NC_024309.1:9393282-9399801 GCF_000523025.1 Cynoglossus semilaevis | reverse complement strand
CTGAGCACACACACACACACACACACACACACACACGTTGACCCCCACCCTAACCGTGGCCCCACCCTGCTGCCGTCCTCTGTCTGAACTACAGTACTGAAGACTAAACACACACTCAGAAAAGACACGTCGACTGACGGCTATTTGTCTCTGCCTACTGTAAACGCAGCCTCTGTGGTTCCCCCCCCCCTCTAATCTAACCAAAACAGAGTAAATAGAACTCAGTTAGCCGTTAGCCACAGAGCTAACAGTCTGTGTGAAAACAAATAAATAGAAGTGAAAGAAAATGGGCCTTACTGTTAGGTGTAACAACGTGAGATTGTGGCATAAATGGCTAAGAGTTAGCGTGTAGATTAAATCAAGCTCTGCTTTGTTCCTTTTCCAGATAATAACTCAGACCTGGGACATTTTTCTCCATCACTGCCTTTTGATAAAGTCATTTCTGTCGGAACACGTCAGGAATGCAGGTTACCCAGCATGCCTGGCATGAATCAATGTCACCTTTCATAGGTCTCAGACGTGAAGCAGAGCAGGGGAAACGACGGCCACAAAGGGCTCTTTCAGCAGCTCACAGCCTTTTCCCCACGCACTCTTCCTCTCACCCTTTTTCTATCCCCCCCCCCCCTCCTCCTCCTCCTCCATCTTCTCCTTAATGCCCCTCTGCTGCTCATCCTTCAGCCAGGCTTTATGAAGGGGTTATCGCTGCTGCTTGTGCTAAAAAGTAATGAGATCTGATAAAAGGAGCCGGACGTCGGCTCTTTTCTCGTCTGATGTTCTGATCTGATGTCGGTTTTTCTAGTTTCTACATGTAAAGTCTGCACAGAAACCACTTCTCCAACAAAAACTAACAGAGTTCATGTTTTTTTCTTTTATTTTCCAGCTCCACTTGCTGATTCATCTTGGTGGTACAGTGTCGTCCTTCATCTCTGAGGCTCCCTGATCTGTGACTTCTGTGAGTTCCACCCTTCACACACTCTTCTCTCTCCACCAGTTCTATCATCGGCCTTACAATTCCCATATGCCCAACATTCCGTGAACATGTTTGCGTTCAGGTCCTTGTGTAAACTGACCTACATCTGTGCTGATGTAAATCATCACACTGAACCCTGTGTACGACACCTGTGGGTCAGAGCCTGGAGACTGACTGATAACAGAACAAAACACATATATTTTAAAAGACTAATAGTCTAATTGAGCCGGCACAAAATAGCTAGTTTATAACTTGACATGGACAGATACTAATGAATATAGCTACAAAATAAATAAACAAAAACTAGCATAAGAAATGTAAAATTAATCCAAGAAAAGTTAGCCAAAAACTGTTAGCCTTAAATGTATATATGACTAAACTTGGCTTTAAAATGTTGTGCTAAAAGCTGACCACATTAATCTAAATACTCTGTAATTAATTTTGGTATTAGCCCAAAATTAGCTAACATACGAAAAAAACTTTGCAAAGACTTTTATAGAATTTTTAAAGTCTTCTGGTTAGCAAAAGTCAAAATGGCTGAAATAATATCTGTATTTTATTACAGTAAGAAGCTAAATGCTAACCTTAGCTACAGTTAATTAGCTTTACTTTGTCTAGCAGGGGTTAACGATAATTTGAATTTCCAGGAAAATGTAAACCTAAAACATATGAGTTTAATGTTTGGATCAAAAGTCACTTTTTTGGTGAATTTACTGCAAATGGAAAAAAGATACAACTGCTCTCTGTAATTCTAAACATACGGTTTACATTTTGATGTTGGCGTTCAGGTCCAGATCTAAACTCCTCTTCCTCTCACAGAACAAGACTCTGGGCCAAACCTGATTGGCTGATGGATTCGACTTGGTATGAGATGAAGAAGATGAACTGACACCATCCAGACATCGCCCTGTATCTGCCAGACTCTGCAGACGGTCAGTGCCTCAATTACCCTTTTCATAAAAAGAAGACACTTTATTTATCAAGACTTTATTTAAATTTTTACAATAAGTTAAAACCTTTTTTTTAATCTGTCCTAAAATCCATTCACATACATCTCTTAGGAAAAACACAGGAAAAAAACAATTCCAGAAAAGCAACTGAATGTCGTCATTTTCAAAGACAGGAAACAAACCTTTTTAGACTAAAGAGGATTTAACTTCATCCAAACAGAATTCATATTTGAATCCTGTTTGTTTTTTTAACCTTTTGTGCAAAATTACAAAAATATATTCTTTTTTTCCCCACTGAACACAAATCAAACCTCTGTGATGGCTAAGAATTGTTGAACCAACGTTGAACCAACGCTGAGTTTCTACAGTAAGAATGCAATAAAAGACGTCTTTTCCTGAAATATAAAATAGTTTCCTAGCTAAATGCTAGCAAAAGCACCAGAGTGTAAGTTAGTAAACAAACATGGCAAACTACGGCATGTGTTAATTCCTGAGATCAGAGTTTTGAAACCATAACCAAAAAGTTGAAAATGAAAGTTAAGTATTTTACCCTGCCGGCATTTCTGTCATTTCTTTACCTTAAAATCATGAATTTTCTTGTTCATGTCTTTTCTCGTTTTCTTCTACACTCTGTTTGACAGAGGTTTTTTTCTTTCTTCTTTTAAACAGGACAGGACAGAAGAAGAGGTCAAAGGTCAAAAGACTAAAGTACAGCAACGTTCAAGGATCGATGAAGGACACTGCGATGTATCTGGTACCGTTGGTTGTTGGCAGACCTTCGTGCAGGTGAGTCAGTCGTCCCGGGTGCATGAAGCTCCAGCCTTTTCTTGGTGACTCTATGGAGCAGTTGTAACGGTGGAACCGACAACCTCCGCCCTAGAGAAATAAGATAGAGAGGAGAAAGACAAGTGCATTTATATTTATATTGAAATACATCACAGATTCAAATAGAAATTAAGACTATTTTTAAAATTTAAGAAAACTTTAGAAATGTCCAATAACTGTTCAAACAGCCAAGAAGCAAAATTCCTAAGAGTAAACTGTAGGACAATATATAAGACAGAATAAAGGTAAAAAAAGATATGTTTCAGCTTGAGTTAACTTAATGAAGTAAATTTAAAAAGTAGTTAAATATACAGTACTTTAAACTTCCTGAAGTACAGTATGTTGTATTTTACTATTTATGGATAACTTTAGTAATAAAGACAAAAAACAGTCTATATTAAGTTAGATATAAAATGTAAAACAGTAATGTCTATAAATAGAACAAAATAACATAACTCAATACTACTGAAATACTGAAAACATAAACTTAAACTTAGGCCAACAAAACAAATCTAGTCTGGCTGAAATGTTAAATAATCTGTTCACTGTTCCATCTCTGTACCTGAAAGTCTGAGTCTTTACTATTGAGGGCGATGTTGATGGTGAAGGTGGAGGAGTCGTGGTGGGGCCTCAGGTACGACTGCCGTCCGGGCGTGTACTTCACCACAAAGTTCATGATGGCGTAACCCTGCAGTACAGACGGCACAAAGAAGTCAAACAAACTCAACTTTTCACTGAGCACATATTATCACAGCGTGTCAGTAACAAGTGCGTACTAGTCCCTGAAGAAGGAGGCAACCGTTTCTGCAGCTTTGAGTAGCAACACTAGTTTAAATGCATTCATTCAAGTATCAGAACCGTACCAACCCGAGCTTTTACCTCTGTAAAAACATCGTGACCAAAGATAAAGACGTGTGGACGTAGCTACTGAAAACTGTTTTTAGCTGAAATGCTAACGGCTCACATGAACGTTTGTAGCACTGACCTTGGTGTAATATCCTGAGAAAACCTTTAGCGTGACGGGCGATATGAACTCCCTGATGAAGTGCAGCCACTCTTTATCAAAGCCGATCTGTTTCATGTGGATGTCGTCCGTGGGAACTGTCTCGTAGCCTCCTGCGATACGTTTATCCTGGAAAGAAAGAGCAAAAAGAGTCGTAAAATTAGGGACAGAAGATATGACTCAGCATCCTGTGTGAGAGAGAGAGACTCTAGTTTGAGAAGTTCTGGCCATGATGCTGATGATGTTTCCAGAAGTTCTGGCCATGATGCTGATGATGTGTCCATGTGTCCATGTGTTCTGTCTTCTTCTTCTTCTTCTTCTTCTTCTCTCGTCTGCCTGCGCCGCTGCTTTATGACCCGGCGTGTGTTTTTCAAAGTTTAGAGTTAATCTCTCAGGCTCAGACTTTGGGGGAACATTAATTACCAATTTCATACGACATAAAACAGCACATGACACAACATCAGGCTGATTTTACTGCCACACAGTGGACCTGCAGATGATGGCGATAAAACGATGCGTTTGGACGATATGTTGTCGCAGACAGTTAACGACCTGACAAATATATATAAAACTGAAACAAATACTTTTATCACATCTACAGAAAAAAGTCATTTGAATGGACCACTAGAAGTGTATGGTGTTAAAGGTTAAAGTCAATGAAGCCTACTGCTACAGCTACACGTTTGAATCTAATGTAACATCTTGCATTTTGTACTTTTTTTTACTGTAGTTCCTAGAAATTAATACAAGTTTTCCTAACGTTAGTAAAAAGTTAGCTGAATGTTGCACAGATGAAGTGCCAATAAATAACTCCACATCAATGCATAAGAATTTGAAATATTTTTGCAGCTGTGTTACTGTCTGCCCTGGTGACGGTCGACTTGACTCGGCCGTCACACGTGTGTCTACAGAGTGTTGACCTTGACCCTGCGGTCAGCCTGGGTTAACGACACTCACCTCATGTCTTCCTCCAGACCATGAACCGTAGTGCTCCATCTCCTCCACCAGCTCGTCACAGGCCTTCTCTGAGAAAACTGGGAACCAGTAAACATCTGGACAGGGCTGCAGTTCACACACAAAGACAAACACCTTTAACTCCAGGCTCTGTGTCTGATGTGATGCCCAGATGTTGGACCATGATGTCATCCTTTTTTCTAGTCTAAGATTCGTCTTCAATATGATGTCATCCTTTTTTCTAGTCTAAGTCTACGATTCGTAATCAACACAAACACCAACCTCCTCCAAGTAGTTTTCAGTGAAGATTCGAGTGTAGTTTTCGTTGATGTATTTCTCCTTCCAGTCCTACAGGAAGAAACAAAAGATTAAAGCTCTTTGTTCTTCTGACCTTTCCCGTCTCTGATTCCTCTGATGGTTAATCCCCTTCACTGTGACGCACGGCCCTACAGGCCAAACACACTCCATCACCTCCCTTCATCAGTTAAGAAACTTTATCAAACTGAATACTTCAAGATATTCAAACCCAAATCTGTAGAGTTTCCATTATGGCTCATAACCTCAGTGGGTGATGGCTGCTGATCTGACTAGTCAGAGAATTCAGATCATGTGCGACTGAATGTCGACACTCACTGCTGAAGTTCTTGGTAGTTTGTTGTGCTAACGGAATATAAAGCTAAGATAAAAGCTAAGCAAGAACCAGTTTCGGTCCTAGTCGTAGGTACGGAACAGTAGCTCTGTAGATGTTAGCTAAAAAAAGAAGACTTTACACTAACAAATAGCCGAACATTTCATATAAAAGTTAGCAAATCTAGTTCAAACATAGACAAAATGCATATCATATCCTTTAAAAAGGTAAAGAAAAATTAGGCTTAATCTTTTAAAATTTTAGTTACTAAAAAAAATAGACATTTACCTAATTACTAATAAGCTAGATGTCAACAAGATATAAATGTGGACGTTAAATGATACTGAAAGCAAACAAATCAATCAATCAAGAACGAGCTGTGATTCTACCAGGTAAAAGTTAGCAGAAACATAGCAACACAGCTACAAATGAGCAATGAAGAAAATAATAGCATTATGCTATAGGCTTGTTGCTTCAGAACATTAGCCAGTAGAGGCAACAAGTTAGCCATAGATAAATAGCCACATGGCTAACAACAACACGTTCCCCTCTTCCCTGAGACTCATCCCTGTGTGTTCCAAACCTCATCATTTGGGAGTTTTCTACAACAACAAAGTCTCAACATGACAAATCACATCTCTACACATCTGCATCTCCAGGTTCTGGCTGCTTAGAACGAGGTTTCTTTTCACATGTCAAGAATAACGAGGACTCACCACAGGGTTTTCAAAGATCTGCCACAGGTCGCTGTTGTAGTGGGAGGTGTTGTAGTTGGCCGTGGAGATGAGCCGCCCGAACTCATGACGGTTTGTGATGTACATGAAGACTCCCTGCAGCAAACAGGGAAACACATTCAAGTCAGTTTCATGGATGGAGAATGGAAGCTAAAGTAAGTGATGTGGCACGGCTAAGGTTAGCACTGGCATCACTGCAGTCAAAACAACACAGTCCACTTGTGGCAAATTACTAAAAAGCTTCATTTGCACACAATAAAAAAAATAAAAAATAAAAAAAATGAATGAGGTCTGATTTGAGTGTGTTTTTGACACACTGAAATCATGGGTCAATCTGGGAAAGAACCAAAAAAAAAAAACAGAAACAAGTGGCTTATAAATAATCTGGGATTATTTATGGTTTTATTGGAGGAGGACTGCAGGGCATTGACGGGGAGGGGGACGGGCGGAGTGGG
>NC_024309.1:9350009-9392951 GCF_000523025.1 Cynoglossus semilaevis | reverse complement strand
TGGACTCACTGTCAGACTAAGGCCTGGTACTGAACCAACAGACTTCAGGTTCATTCAATTTCAGGTGAGGTTTTTAAAACCACCTGGGGACTTTACAGATTGCTGGTAACAGCCATGATTCAGTCCAGACACGGTGTCCAAGTGTTTTTGGAACTTAGTCTGAAAATCTCACAGTGAGTGAAGAGGTTGAAGGTGTTTGTTGTGTGGCTCAGTCTGTGGAAAGCATCAGGACAGGGGACTTGCTCTTCTACCTCATCCTATTGTTGTGATGACAAAAACAAACCAAAGGTCTTTCTTTGTCTAACTTAGATTTGTCTGACCTTTCGAGCAGTTGCCTTACAGGTCATGGGTTCGATTCCTGGTGGTGACTAACGGTCCCTCTGTAAGGACCTTCCATGTGTTTGTGTTTTTCCTCCAGCTACTCTGGATTCTTACCACGGTCCAAAGACTTACAGGACTACGTTAACTGTTCAATTTGACGCTAGCTCAAGAGATCAAAGTCTGAGTCGATTGTGTGTCTCAATATGTGGCCCTGTGGTGGACTGGATAGCGGTCTGATGGCTTTAGGGCTTGGACCAAAAACAAAAATGGTCATTTATACTTGGCAGGACATAGAAAATAACATAATGAAAAAAAAAAACTGTCAGCAAATGAAGTTGGTCGTAGCTTTGTAGCTCGTCAGTGCTAACCCAATGACATGAACAGAATGAACACAAGTAAGAATGGTTGTAAAGTAAAGTAAAACCTTTGGGGGTCTGAGCATATGGAATGATTCCGGAGAAGGGGAGTCTTTCTCCCTGTGACTGGTCTAAAATAAAGGAGAAGCAGTGTGTAAATATGATGACCACAGTTCAGGGTTTCAGAGTCAGACACACACAGGGCGACAGTTATGTCACACACACAGTTATATAAATAAATCCTCTAAGAACACGCAAGAGGGCGGAATTCTGTCTGCAGGAAAAGGCGCAAGATTCCCTCTGAAGCTGTTGTTTTTGTGGTGTTAACATAAAAAATAAAAAAAAAAACCAACAGCATGCTGGGAAAAGAATCAGTCAACCCAAGAGCAGTAGTAGTTGAGAAAATGTAAAATATTTGTAGAGAGTTCAGCTGATCACAGCTGACAAGGCCGGGTGTTAGGAGTTCACAGGAGTTTTTACAAGAAATAAAGGGGAAGAAAAGAAGAGCTTTGCCAAGTCCAGTCAGGCGTTGATGCACCAAAAACAGTGAAGGATGATGGGACACGAGCCCAAGTGAGAGACCATGGGAGCAACCGTTAAGAAGGAAAGATCATGCCTTGACGACAGACGTGACGACACATTTCAATCCACGTATACTTGCCCACTTTCATCCTCACTTTCCATGAGCTGTTGACTTCTGTCGACATTAACATTCATGGCAGTTCTACACTTGTGCTGTCAAACTAGATCAGTGGTTCTCAAACTGTGGTACGCGTACCAGCAGTGGTACGTGGAAAAATTCATATTTTCACATTTACATTTTCAACTGAATAAATCTGAAACATTCAACGCAGAATTAATACAACATTTAAACATAAAGATTTTATAAACATTTAAACTGTGTGAGGTGGAAGCTAACAGGGAAGGCCTGTGCTGCTACATTATGTTGGTGGTACAGAGTATAAAACGTTTGAGAACCACTGGACTAGAGGTTTCCTCCGTGCAGACACAGAAGCTAACATTCTGTCCCTGGTCGCAGTAACATCATTTATTCACGTTTTTTCCGGAGCAGTATTTCTTACCAGCTCTCTGGCGTTTCTACACAAAGACATATCTGGGTCCAGTTTCTCCAGGACAAAGTAGTTCCTCTCCTGCATTTCAGTCCTCAAGACGCTGCCCTTCACCAGGTAAACGTGTGCCATGTAGGGAATGTTCCACACGCCCCTAGAAACAACAAGACACAGCCGTAAAGTCAATGCTTGTTTTGCATTGGCTTACAGTTAAAACAATTTATTCACGAATGCTCCGGGTCAGGGTCAGGGTCAGGTGACCTGGTGTCCCGCCTTGGACGTCTCACAAAGGACAAGACCCGCATTTTTGATATGTTGGAATTTTAAGTGGATGACACTGATATCCAGAGATTGTAGAGAAAGTAGGGCAGTCTGTCATCTCAGTTTCTAATAGATTTACCCATCAGCCCCTGTTTTTTTAAGGTTGTTACCAAGCAAATATAAGGCCGGTGTAGCTCAGGGATATATGATAATTTTTTGATTTATGTCTTTTTAATCTAACCTATTTAAAATTGGTGGGACTTTTTTTTTGTCTTTTTTTAAGACACTATTATAGTATTATAGTAATATAGTTATATATATATATATATATATATGATGTATGTATGTATATATTTGATATATAGATGTTTTTTGTTTTGGCTGAATCATTTATTGTAGTTTGGTCAGCATCAATAAAAACCATTTGATGCCTTTGAAGGGTTTTTCCAGTCGGCTCGTCGTTGTTGGTACAAATCCTAATCGACAGTAAAAGTCAGCTGTAAATAATTGTGTCATCTCCATCAAGATGAAATGTTGCATTACGCACGTCCACTGACAGGAACTGTGGAGACTTTTCCTTGATGCCATCATCATTCACCCGGGCAAACTAGCCAGCCATGTACGAGACTCCGGGGCAGCGACGAGAATCTGACTCCGTGACCGTCTTCACGGCCACAGCTGATTGAACCTGGCTTTTCCACTGTGGTGACTTCACGGTTATTCCTGTGTGCCATCTGGTGCTATTTAAACTAACTTTCCAACACATAAAAAACTCTGAGTCACAGAGAAGAAGGGACTCTGACTACTGCCTTTTTTAAAACCTCTTCAGACTGGGACTCACAGCAGTGACTCTGTGAGAACAATGTAAAAATAGATTCAAACTTCAGAGGCAAAGACACATCTTAAAGGTTTCACATACATGTTTTCGTGATGTCATTCGCAGTAACGTGGACTTAATCTGTGATATCATACAATATGATTCTAAACAATACACCATACAATACTCAACAGTATTATAAGGCATTGTTTCTGAAAGACTGGGTCACGACCCAAAAAATACTGGTCCCTAGAAATAAGGTTTGAAGGTATTAAAAACTTCTTAAATTTCCATTTTTACTTTGAGGTTTGATCTGATTTTGTAGCCTGGTGTTTCTACACTGTGAACGAACCCTCGGGCCAGATGGAAATCTTCTGTATTTATAGTTCAGGGGTCAAGATTCCATTGTTGCAGTGCGATTCATCAGTTGTGACTTACATGCGCTTCCTCTGCACGATGTCGACGTAATCCTCAGAGCGAGCGTAGTAACCATCCAGACTCAGGGCGCCCCAGAAGTTGGACCACAACTTGCCGTGGCGAGTGACAAGAGGAGCAATTATTTTTCTGTGGAGGAAAAAGGAGAGTGGGCACAGAGATGGTGATTCTGTTAAAGCAGATACAACTCTGACACAGAGCCAAGCTCCTAACGCAGTGGTAAAACATAAACTTCCTGTAAAAGAGAAAGAAAATGTTTCTGACTGGAGAGAAATGATCACAGCCAGGTTGTAACAAACTGTGTAGCAGAAACTCTCAGAGTCCTTATGTCTGCAGACTGTGAACTCTTCTCTTGGAAATGCAGGCATTACAGTAACTCTGGAGTTTTCCACTGCACTCCTACTTTTAGTCTTTCAAACCCAAACCACAATAGGATTTTTTTTTATAATACAAAACCTGGGCATGGTTCAGAAATGGGACCGTAACTAACTGTTGGTGTGGATGCACCACACTAAATAACTCTGAACTGTCGTGGTTAAAAGAGATTGGCTGTTAGTGCGTGCACAGCTTCTGTGCCAGAGAAGAATTCCCATGCTGTCTTTAAATATCCTAGAAAGGCTAGGCCGAATTGACAGCCGGGTATGGGAAGTTTCTTTTTTTTGTTTTTTTGTTTTTGACTGCAGCATGAAAATTGATGAAAAAGCTTGAATCATATTTAACAGAAACTGACATTTCAGGGAGTTTTTCACTGTTTCCATGCAACCTGGCAAACACAGGGAGCCAGGGCGGTTTTATTTTTAAACTTCCCTTCACTCTGCTGTTTCTGAGGTTTCACCAATTGAGGGATGAATTCAATGGTTCAATGAGCACAACAGCTGACAGGGAGGTCTGTGGACCAGGTTCCGGTCCTCCTGCTGCTGCTGCCGCTCCAGTTGACTGTGTGATTACCTGTTTTGCTCAATGAGGAGCTTCAGTGTCTGCCTGTTGGTGAGCATGACGTCAGCGTCTATGCTGAAGTAGTAGTCGCAGGTGGCGTCCTTTCGGCAAACGTCCCTGAGGAGAGGAAGGAGAAAGCGGTGATTGTTTAATCCTGATCTGATTAAACTCCAAGAGACAGTTGGGGATAATGGCTGCCTGAGGATGAAATTTATCAGCTACTTAAGTATAAGATGTCATTGGTAATTGTAGACTCCGACTCTAACTGACTATCTGTGAGATCCCCGGGGGATAATGTGATTGAAGAAAGATTACAGACTCCTCATAAACCCTAGTCTTCTTCATTATAGGGATAAACATGACCAACAGTTTTAGGGGGATGTGCTCCCAGCACAGTCTCTGGGAGCTTCATAAACAGCACCTGACGGTGGGACAGGTGGTGAGGGACTTTCTCAGTCCAGGTTTCCAGAAAAGTGAGAATACAGTACCTGGAAACTACTGTGCACTTGGAGAAAAGCAGGATTTTCATTGGGCCACATTTCAAACGTCAAATTAATTTACTCCAGGTAGAATGTTTGCACATTTCTAGTGTTTAAAAGCTGATCATGAGTCAATAGTCACAGTCGTCTGGAGCTCCTCTGAGTGATTTGTGTTTGAACTTTTTACCAAGAGCAAGACCTGGACTGCAGACAGAGCAGACTGGAACCAGGGTCATGCTACTGTAATTGGTGCAGGAAAAAAACACTTTTTTTCACATGTTTTTTTTAAATATGTTTAACAAATGTTGAGTGAAAACCTAAAAATATTTTTCTTTTTCCTTTTATCCCTTTAAATACAATTTTATATGAAATACAACTACAAAAACATATTTTTATTGGATTTTACAAAGTGTCCAAACTTCTCTGGAAACATTTACTTCATAAACACAAGGAGAGAAGCAGAGGTCAGTGACATTAGCATCAACTCCCTGCCACTGCGTTTTTGGACAGAGATCATCCAACTTCCCCTTAAAGCTGAGCCACTGGTGCAGTGTTACGGTTCCATCAGTCTTGGTCTTTGGAACCACAGGTACAGAGAGATGACAGATTTAAAAAAGAAGGCGGACTTACATGGCCATGTTCCTGGCTTCTCCTTGGCTCAGGTTCTCCTCTGGTCCCACAACCTTAAAAGTGTTGAACACATTCCTGTTTTCTTCCCAGAACTTCTGGATGTGTTTCTCGTGGTAAACCTCCTGAGAACGCAGCCAACGTTAATGGAAATATGATGAGTCATGTGTAACAGACGATAAAGTAGGGCAGGAAAAAGAAATGTAGGAAGAGCAGCTGCTTGAACTCACGTTATTGTGGACGAAAACGTTTAATTTATCTTTAGGATAATCCAGTGTCAGCAGCCGATGGAGGAATTCTGGGAGAAACGGGGTCGGCTGCTCGATAAACACTCCGACCAGCACTTTGGGATATTCCTGTTTACATTGGAGAGAAGACAAATTATGACTATTTTAAACAACCGCTCATGGCAACGTACAGCTGTTTATCATAAATCCTTGAAATGTTCAACATTTCACACTGGACATAAACACAAAAAAAAAGGTCAAGTCGCTACGAACGTGTCCGTGACAGGCGTCCTCTGCATTACTTCACCTAAATCATTTCCAGTTGTAGTTTTGTGAGTTAGCCACTTTAACCCTATGTATAAAACATTGTTAAAATATATGAAGAAAAAATGCCTTTTCCTTTCAAACCCTAATTGTGATTTATATAAAAAATTGCAGACAATCGACTTTGGACGCACAGTCTTTACAGGAAATGTCACCATTTTCCACGTGTACTTTCTGCCACGTGTACTTCATGGACAACAGCTCATGCACAAAACGACTGCTCAGACTGTTGGGACCAAGACGACCGAGAAAAATGATGCAAGTGAAACAGAAAACAGGGAGGAGGGAACATTTTCCCATGACTCCCAGCTCCAGTCCAGACCAAAGGGTTCTGTCTGGACTCCTCTTCCTCTTGACCAGTTCAGAGCGAAAAGGTCTGGGCCGGGATCAAAAGGGAGCCAGCAGCTAGCTACCATCTAATTTGCAAGTTCCACAAAGGCAGACACAGACACACGAAAGGGGAACCGAAGGACCGGAGCCAAGTGGAGTTGAACTTGTTGTTGTTGAAAGACAGACAGACGGACAGAGAGACAGAGAGACAGCAGTGGAGAGAAGACAGTCAAAGACTGGACTCAACAAATGAAGCTTTGTTTAGACTTTTTTTGGTCACAGTGGTGCTGTAGTTCTGTAGTGTCATGTAGGACATTTTACTGTTTAAGTAAATTTATTTTATTGTTTTATACTGTATTCAAATAATTATTATTATTATAAATAATTAATTTATTTTATTGTTTTATACTGTATTCGTCATGAAAAAAAGAAATGATTATTTTTTAGTTTTGTATCCAATAATATGTTGAAATGACAGAATAGTTAGAGAACAGAGTTCATTGAGTGTAAAAGTCAGTCATCACATCCTGACAGATTTCACCAACTTGAGACATTTCCTGGTGCCTGTTGTCTATACGTTGCTGGTCTTGGCTGAACTCTGCAACAGATTTTCAGTAAAACCACCATAACTGACTATTATGGATAAAACCAATACTGGGAAGGCCACTAAAAGCAAGGCTGGTCGACAGCGACACCCCTTTAAGTGAGCCTTTACGGAAACCTCAGAAGCCGTGGCCTGGACCACAGCAGCGCCACACTTCCTCTTTTCCAAGTAGTTTCTCTATGACAAATAAAAAAGGAGTCCAGAAGAAGGGCCATACGCTGGATAAACCCTGTTGTTGTAGGACTGTGAGGGGGTGAGTGTGGCACCAGGTTCTGTCTTATCTGTTCAAACAGGTCAGCTTCTGTCTAGACACTTGCACATTCCATAAACAGATAAACGTGAGGAAACCATCTTGGGTGGGAAGGGACTGAAGGGAGGAGGCTAAAAAGAAACTTTCTGTAAATTCAAAAAGACAGATCGAAGTAATTGAATAATTTGAGGAATTGACCTTTAGCTCAGACAAGTCCAGAACGTCGTCGTCACAGTAGCTGCACCCGTGTTCGTAGTTCCAAGTGTTAGGAACATAGTTGCCTAAGTAGTTCAAGTACATCTGTAAAAAAGAGAAGAAAAGAACGAAGGAGGTAAAAAAATCAGGCTGTAAAACAGAGAATATTTTAACAAACACAATGTCCAGAGCTGGTGGTTGACAAAGTCCCTGGACGCAGAGCTGTAACCACAGTCATAGCTGTGTATCTGCAGTTTATTTGTACCAATGTTTTTAAATTTCCATGTCTCTCTACACTTTAAAATAGACATTAAAAGATTGATCAATTATTTTTGTCGCCACATTCACTTTGGCGTTCAGACTGGAAACTAGGACTAGACCGACGGTCACATGGTCTCCCCTCCAGCCACATCCCAGCATTAGACAGCAACCACCGTTAGGACATTGTGTGATCTGTCTTGCCGAGCCTTTCCTCCAGATGTTGGGGCCTCTGGGAGGAATGACTCAACACTGTGTTGGGTTTGGTCCTTTACCAAGGACGACCAGAGACAGGCAGCTGCTGGTGGTGGACTGAGATGTGTGAAGAAAAGGAACGAGACCAGAAAAAAACTTGTAAGGACATCCTGCTTTTGGTTTGCTGTGGCCATAACTCCACATGTAATGATAGTCAAAAGACACATATCTGTCCAAATGATGGGACAGAACTGAAGAGAGCAGGAAATTCATGACGGGTGATTTACTTGTAAAATAAAAAAAGGACTTAACTTTAAACTTGTCCACCTACGCTTCTGTAGTGAAGCTACAGAATTTTTTGTAAGATTTGTAAGTGAAAAGTGAATGAAGCGAGAGAAAATAACCTTCAGAAATGGTGAAAAACATTACAAATATATCTTGACAATAAGCATAAAATAGGTAAGTTAAAAGTAACCAAGACAGCTATGAACTATATAAAGTAAGTTAGATGGTAAACAAACGTTTTTTAAAGGTGACATCGAAAGGTCGTAGGACTAAAAAGTCTTTGTTGCCTCATAACTTCTGATCAACTGAAGGTGTTGACGCCTCCAATACTTCAACCCAAAGTCTTTAATGAGGCTGACTGATACACTGACATGGCTGTGAGTGTAGACTTCATTACGTGTGCGCTCAGTCATTACTCCTGACTCACTTTGGTGTTTCCGTTTCCATGAACAACCACTGGCAGAGAGTCGTACGCTGTGTTTCTGACTCTCACGCGGTCGGTTCCAAACTTGAGAAGCACTTCATCTGCCAGGAGGAGGAAAACAAGATGTTTAAGACGAGAATATGAAAAATTGACTAACCACATGGACATGCTGTGCTGCAGAGGTTTTTTTTTTTATTTAAAAAGTACAAGGCCTAGACAGGAGCACAACACAGGTGTTCAGTGGAGTGCAACAAAAGTGTCAACACACCCAAGTCTTCATTTCTGCAGTGACTGGGTCCAATGAAAACCTGTGGTTTTAAATGGCTGAGTGTGGTATGTTTGACAGAAAGAACAGGATGAAAAGAAAAGTATGGAAATCTGGGATTTCTCACCAACGGCCCCATTTAGGTTCTGGAAAATCTGGCACTTGTGGTCCAAAGTCATGTTGAGTTCTTGCTGAAAACATTAAAAAATACACAGTGACTAAGCAATACATAATAAGACATAGATCTGTTATAAGGCAGGAATTTGTCATTTTAAAACAGAATATGGAATAATTCTCTGCTCAAACAGAAGTTACAAAGCTCATGTTATACAAAAATTTAAGGTATTTTGCAACATTTAAACTTTACCTAAAATAAGCATTTTGTAACATATAATCTTGGTCCACTGAAACAAAACCTGACCAAAGGAAAAAAAGAGGACTGAAAATGAGGTGATTTGTCAAAAATGGTTTGATCTGACCAAATTGAAAATGTGGCTTGAGTGAAACAGGAAAAAAAACAAAAATTGGCGCAAGATCCAATAAATGAATTTTACCCTTCAATTTATCCAAAAACTTTGCCAGAGCCTTTTGAGAAATGCTCTAAATTGATGGGTAGGAGTTTTGGTTTAAATCCTTGTCAGTAGAGACGACAGAAGAAAGAACTGAATTCAACTGCTGCGAACTTTCATTGTAGCATGGGAGAAAAAGTTTACGATAGCTGGTGATGGACATCACATTTGAATACACATTTATATTATATGATAATGTGTTAACAAATAAGTACTAAGCCTCTTAGTGCCTTCACATAATAGACAATGGAAATAACAAAAATAATTCTGATCAACCAAAACTTTGACATGATTCACTTGCAGTACCGCTTCCTGGCCCGTAGGGCTCAAGGACATCAGATTGAGGAGCTATTGTGTGCAATATAAAACCTGAAGACTTTTAACCAGGGTTAAATTAAAAAAAAAAAGCCTCTTAGTGCCTTCACATAATAGACTTTTAACCAGGGTTAAATTTAAAAAAAAAGGTCTTGGAGTGTTTAATTCTCCAAAGATACTTACTCTTTGTAGAGGATTCAGGTATATTTTGGTGTAAAAGAGCTGGTCGTCGTCGTTGTCGTGGAGGTTCCACTGGGAGACTACTCTGTTTACGTAGGGTGCGTAGCCAATTATACCTGCAGGTGATAAACAGTGTGATTGAGCAGACCATAAAGTCAACACAGTGTCGGCTGTGACGTGTTTACAAGGTCATATACAACTGGCCGACTCTCTGTGGCCATTATAACTCTGGATGTGGGCTGCCTGATCTAAACACTTCACTCTGGGAAGCCTGGACTGTCAAGTGTAAGTTTTGGCCAAAATCCCGAGCACGCAAAAAGTGGGCGTGGCCTTTCCTTTCTCACAGAGAGTAGACAGTAAAGAGTGTAATAATGGTGCTGCCATCCATACGTTATAAGTGGCTCGGCCTCAGGAACTCATACCCTCTTTGAGAGTCCGTTCACATGGCAGTGCCTCCAGTTTTACCCAGCGTCCTCAGGAGGTCAGCGACCACAGACGCAGATTGCAGGGTTTGCCTTGTGTTGTCGGTGGGTGCCATTTTGCATCCCATCATTTAGGAAAAAGCCTCAGACTATGTAAACAAGTGCAGGGATAGGCATGATATAATGGAAATGGCAGAAGTGGAAGAAGGTCAGGAGGAAATCACAAACCCTACGTGCACTTCATTCTGTCAGTGTCTGTTTCACAATATGGAAGATTTATACCCCATCCTAAAAACGTCTTTATTCTCCTTTGACTAGGATGGAAAAATTACAGTCAGCCACGACCTTCTGGTTGTACACACCATGGGTTTAATCACAGACACATAACACCACTATATTGCCTCAATTCATGTATAATTTTGTGTTTGTTGCCTTCCTGTCCAGCTGGGCCCGGTGCCTCCAGTCGTCCTGAAACATTCTCCTGACGGTCACTTGGCCAGCAGCCGTGGGAACTGGGACAAAAACCCTACAATTTCATACAAACTGTGGCTCATTCAGAGGGGCCAAGATAATTCCACATGTCATGTCAATGACAATGAAAGCTAAAAACAGCCTCTGATCATTCTGAGACCATCAGGCTCCAGTATGGGAGGTCATACCGGTTTGATGACCGCAAGTGAAGCAGTAATTCAGTGTCCTCAAAACGGCCGCTGGGCGTTCCATTTAAAAAAAGAGAAAGAAATCCAGAGACTCTTTCTTTATTAAGACATCCAGACACGTTCTGTCCATCCCATCATGTGATGATCATCAGTGACTGTGAATAAAAATGGCCAAAACCCAACAATAACATATTTCCATGGTCCAATGTCAAAGCCTTTAATGACTGGTGCATCTCAAATATCCCAGTCTCTGTGTAATCCAACTGGAACATTGCACTCCTTAAATACAGTAATGGTTACACTACAAAGTCCCATCTATTAAAAGATGTTTTTTTTCTTTCCACTGTTACTGAAACCTTTGCTCACAGGGAAATGTTAGGTCCTACGGAGAAGATGATTTACTGAACGTTAATGTTCTCAGATAATGTTAATTCACCTGGACATGTTCTCAGATAAAAAAAGGGCGCACATTTCAGTTTATTTACTAGAGAAAACATGAGTTAGCCTCTTCTTATGTCATAGACGCAATACACGTCATATTTGACATTAAAATCTTATTTTAACATTTGACAATTAATCAAGATTAAACTAATTATTTTCATACAGAGAAGATCAATTATCTTTGATTTTTTTCAAACACTTCATCATCTAGTAAGTTTAAGATCATTGAAGTTGAGTTCCTATTAAACTACTGCCCTTTCATCTTTCGTCTATGATATGACCTGATTTATAATTCTGGCACAATCTGCCATTAAAAAGACCGTAAATTAAGACCTTTAAATAAACCTTTGAGGAGAAACGTTATAAATCTTGTAGAAACAACTGTCACTTTAAATTTACTTTTACATTAAGTAGAAATATATCCTGAGGCTGAAGAATTTTGTTGGTTTTCCTTGGTTTTGATTTTTTTAAAAACAGAGTTTGAAACAGGATAGCTACGTCCTCTTCATATATACAGTCCATGGAAACACATTTGTGGCTTTTCTTTACTGCCAGGGTTAAAAAGAACGTTAACTTCAGTGCTAACTTACACCGTGTTTGTGCAGGAAGGTTCATTGATTCATATGTTAGCCATTAATCATCATTCTGACTTATTAACCAAATCCTTCCTCTGGAGCAGCAACATTAAACTTGATATCTACTCGGTCCTGTGTCACTGGAAACATGCGGAACATCTGCCAACAAACACATTCTGGAGTGAAGTGTAGAGATAAAGAAGGACAGACGTTTGGGTGGTGTTGCTCTGCTGCTGCTGCTGTGAGGGCGAGGAGCAGGAATCGGCTCAACGTTCGCTGAACCAGAGCTCCTTGTTGTAAAAACATGTCAGACTCAGACCAAACAAGTCGAATGTTATTATTACCTTTTCTTTTTTAGAAATTTTAGGTCCTTCTGAATCCTAAATGACAATGTATTCTATTTAATAACAGCTGTGTGATATAGTGCAGTTATTCATGGTTACAAAGATGATTATATATAATCAAATAAATTTAGTTAAATAAACAGTTAGATAGAAATAAAATGACAATGTGTTCTATTTAATAACAGTTGTGTGATATAGTGCAGTTATTCATGGTTACAAAGATGATTATATATAATCAAATAAATTTAGTTAAATAGAAATGGTAGACAGTATGAACTTGGTTTTCATCATCAGTAAACGCTTTGTTTTTGTATGGTCTCACAGCGGATGTAGTCGAAATTTTACTAAAAAACTACGCATTCTAATGGAAGCCACAACCCTGACACGCCGGTCTGTAACAGTTCTTTTTTTCTCCTATAAATTCACCCGAGCCTCTTGACTGTGTTTTCAGGAGCAGCCATCATTTCACTGGATGAACTCGTCCCAGAGAATCTTTTTCTTCTTCATGTGTAAAATCTGTCAGCGGTTCACCAGTCTGGATGAGAGGCAGGCCAGCACTAGTGATTACTCAATAAAACTTTAACGTGAAATCTGGGGTTAAACCTCCATGACAGCTCCTGTGTCACCTCACCTCCACTTAGACAGGAAATACCACAAGGAGGAAGGTTACAAAGAAAATATACCTCGACTTTACAGCCAGGGTGAATGCTAAAACCCTGGTGGTTTCATACGTAACAACTAACAACAGTCAGTCTTTTGGTTCCACCCCTCAATTTGGGACCAGCGAGGTTAAACTGCTTATATTCCCACCCCCTAAATTCCTAAGCCGCCTGCGAGTCTTTAGGTTTGACAGTTGATGGTAGAGTTCATAAACCGACTCACACCAGAGGAAGTCACGTCTTTACAATGAGGTTTCCCCCAAACACTGATCTGTCCTAGAATTAGGTTTAAGAGACATTTTCACTAAATATTAACGCAGCTATATTCCATGACAAATACATATTTTCAACTGACCTCCAGAGTTGAGGTAGCGCTTGCCACTGCGGACCAAGGGATACTTGTCACCTAGACGTTTATCCGGCCATACTAATCCCTCCGCAGCGAAGACCACTTTGTGATTGGCCTGTTGGAACTTCCTGAGAATCTCCTCTGGTCCTCCGGCAAAGATGAGATCGTAGCTGGAAAATAGAGAGGTGAAAATGCAAAATGCAACAGACCATTACCATCTTTTCATATTGAATGCTTTAGAGGCAGGATGACAGTCACTGTCGAAACTTTGTATCAACCGTATCACAACCCAAGGCGTCCACTTGTTCGAGGTAGATATGAATCTATATGTAAATAGTGGACATTCTCCACAAGTGAGTAATGGTACAAGATACATTCCTGAATTTCACTGGAAGGCGGTGGCTCCTACAGAAGGAAGACGCACGGCGTGCTAATGAAGCACGACCAAAACCGTCCTGTGACAGGGAAGTGGAAAAAGCCCACCATCATTCACTCTGGTCCTGCAGTGACTTGTTTTAAAACCTGCCTTTTTTCAAAGGGCAGAATATTTACATTGTCAAGACCCACTCTACTTCACGGGATATATAGTGTGCAGTCATGAAAGGTAATAATCCCTGGGTGTACAAGTGAATTTTTCTAGTGAGGTTGATACCCTTAGTCAGTTCTTCTCTTTTAGTTTTCAGCATTTCATATTTTCACAGTCTTCTTTATTTAAAAATTAAGAAAATTAATCCAAGAATGAATCCTTGTAATTTACGAGCTTCAAGTACCTCGCGATGCCTTTAGATAACTCCAGATACCCTCATGATAACACCAGGTCAAGATAAATTCCCCAACAATCTCCTACCACTGTAGCGGCAGTCATTTAGTACTGGGATGCAAAAAAACAATCATTACACATTTTTGTAAATCTTTTTTTTTTAAGTTTGAAGCATATTTTATTTTATAAATATATTTTTTTTTAAATAATTTTAAGTTTGAAGCATATTTTATTTTAACAAAAACATCAGAAGTTATGTAAAGACGTTTATTTTAAATAATTTTTTTCTTTTACCAATTTATTCAACTGTTCAATGAGGTTAAAAATAACTGATATGGGAAATGATGAATATTCCTTAAGTGTCGGACATCGTGTGGAGGTGAATTAACCTCATGTTCCCACAGACACTCATTCATACAGAATAGCTGTTCTCCTCAAACCAGTGGCCCACTGGTGGCTCTTTACTTTTGCAACCGCTGACTGCAGGTCTTTTCACTCTTTTCTTTTATTATTTCTACGTTTCTTTCTTGGCCCAATCCTCACCCTTTAACAAGGATTTTAAAAATCCATTAAACCCATTTAATCCTTCTTTAATCCTGCTGACAAACCAACAAACAAACCTTCAAACGGACATGAGTGAGAACTCCAGCGTCGGCCATAAACAGTTCGATATCACAAGATTACAAGCTTTAATATGTTTTATTTCCCCTCATTCATTCTTTATTACTGTTCCCTCGTTGACGTTTCCAACTTTTGCTTCTATTCTCGACACTCTCCGCTGTGCAATCTCGCCCTCTGACGCCAGAACCAGCGGTCGGCTTAGAGAGCGATTTTGATTTGATTTACGACATATATAAAAGATCTGTTAGAGCCTGGGGCCGCAAACTGGCAATGCTTGGAAACAAAATACTGCTTCACCTCCCAGTTGCGATAATGGTGTTTATGTCTTTTAATGACCCTTGACATTCACTGCATATAACCTAAAGACACTTCTCTCTTAGAAAATCTAAACTTCCACAGACAGACAGAGAGAGAGAGGGAGGGAGGGAGAGAGAGAGAGGCCGATGTCTTTTTTGAGCTGTTGGATTCACACATGGCTGACAGATGTTCGTGCTGCTTGTTAACTTATCAATAACAGACACAGCTCCCATTAAATAGGACAAGAAACACATTTATGATTGTTACATTTATGTGTTAGGAAGTTAACTATATGCAAATCTGACCCAGGAGCAAATTGGCTAGTTTTATGACATCACATTAAATTCATCCCCTTTTATTTCACTTTCCGAGTCAGAAGCAAACTTTGTTTATTACATCATGTCGTTGCAGGTTTTATAACTAACAGTCATTCATTAAAAATCGTTCTGCTTCTAAGTCTGCATCCTAGTAATTGTGTGAAGTTAACCTCATCATTAATCACAGGCGACGTGAGCCGCGCCATGCTAGGTCAGTGTAAATGCTCCCTCCGTATTTAGCTTTGTAATAATACTATTTAGTGGCTGCTAGCCACATCTTACTATACAGCGTGGGCATTTCCTGCCCCGGTGTGCAAGGGTTTAGGTGTCACAGACCACTCCTGGAGGCATTTTTTTAAATAATTAAATTTGAAGTCATTAAAGGATTTTTTCCCATTAAATATTAAAGCTAAATCACAGACACTTAAATTTGAAGTCATTAAAGGATTTTTTAAATCACAGACACAGACACAAAAAATACAAAAAAGGTTTGAAGACGTCATCATACCTATCCACAGACAGGACAACGAGATCCTCCTGGTCAGCCACAGCCTCCATGGCCTCCTTCAGTAGTCTGACTTTTTGCCCTCCACCAATTGAATGCCCTACGTCACCACCTTTCCATGCTTCTCCCATTCCCAACACCTGCAACATAAACACACAGAGGAAAAGACAGTTTGCTGAGTCTGACATGAACTCACTTGGCAGGAAGAACTCTCCAGAGGCTGCCCTCCCTTTGCTCCTCATTTTTCATTTCTCCGTCTCTCTTTATTTATCCCTTTGCTCCTCATTTTTCATTTCTCCATCTCTCTTTATTTGTCAGAACTAGTTACCAAATATATAATATAAATACTGTATCACTTCAATAGCATCTTTAAGGTATTTTTGGAGAACTTTTGCTGAGTCCATCAATTATATTTGGGTGTTTTGGATCATCATACACATCTGCCCATTTCTACAATAACCTTACAAACTTGAGTTATTGTTGTTATGGGTAACTATTAGCTATTTTGCTAATGCTATTAATTGTTGTATTATTTGAATTATTACTTTTGTCTATTTCAGGCCAGGAGTTTATTTGACTTTGAGGTGCACAGTTCTCATTTCTCCTTTTGGGCTAACTTTAACTATTTATGCTAATGTTATGCCACTTTTGCTAATCACAAAAACTTGAAAAAAAAGTGAATTTTGAAAAAGAATAAATGTCAATATATGCTTCGCAGAAAAATGGGTCAGTCATGTTGCCCAGCCAGTCTGTTCATTCACAATCCTGCTATTTTAGTGAGTCAATTCTGCCAAAATAAACGCCTCATTCTCATTGGTTTGTGCCACAACCAACATTGCACAATCACACAGAGCCTGTCAGTTAAGGTAGCCTTGACCTGATGGTCCACACGGGACAGATCACCTCTAGTAACAACGTAACACCACTATATTTTTTTCCTTTACTAATGAGGAGTTGTGAACTTTAGACGTGAGTGTCTGCAGGAGTTTGGAACACAAACTGCTGCACAAGAGATCAAACGCTAATAGGGGAAATGTGAGCGGGGCATGAACTCAGAGCTCCAGGCCACAAAAATATATGGTTTTTTTTACCGCTGGTTTTTCACCACAGAGGAGAATTCTTCTCCCAAATTTAGGAGTGTCAGGGCTAGAATCTGTTGTGGAGCCTGTTTGGACTTGGTTTCTTTAATTGGCCAAATCAATCTGATGAAGTGGTTTTTATTTTTTCTCAACAGCTTGCTGCTCCATTTGTCTTGGTTAGTGTTGCAGTGTTTGATGGGACAACAGAGAATAACAGATTGATATTTCCATTTCTGGAAAAGTTGATGCAGTTTTGGGAATCAAGGCAAAAGAAGGAAGATCTGATTCTTTTTATTCAGTAAAATCACATTAGTTGATAACCTATTCATACAACACAATCTAATCTTTTAATGACGGCGGAACTGATGCACTGTTGAAGTTTTGCAAGGGGATTTTTGCCGATACTTGCTGTGTAGATGACAATATTGTATGATTATCTTCATAATCAGGGATTTTCATTTTTCATATTGTATGATTATCTTCATAATCAGGGGTTTTCATTTTCTGTTTCTAATTAAAATAAGTTTTTATTTCATTTAGCAAAAATTTGTGATGGTTGACCCATACTTGTTAAAAAAGTGCCACTGGAGAATGCTCCTTTCATACTTTACTTTGTGTAGTGTGTTCCAGGCAGATTGCTATCACCATTAAAGGTTCAAATGTTTGCAACAGTAGGAAAAGTACCAGCAGATCTCATACATACCTTCACAGTGTAGTTGAAATAGTTTGCAGACTGCATAAAGCGTAGAAAGCCATCAGTTTCCTGTGTGGCGACGGTCAAGACGAGCAATTTTTCTGTAGCAGAAAAAAAAAGAGCAAGAAAAGATTACAGGGATTCAGGAATGTCTTCAAGCAGTCGTCGTTTTTAGCCTACGGCATGTATAGAAATTATTTCAGATTATTTAGATTTCCACTTCTCCGTGTAAACCTCAGACCTACGTCAACAAACTGGCAGCGATTATCTGCAGGAGTTTTAATTAGATTCAAAAACAGAGGAGTATTTTTAAACCGAGAGTCAACAATTTGTCTCTTCCCGAGTCAAAGGAGTTCCCACAAACCTCCGGGACACTTCCAGTGGTCAGCAGCACTGAAGTTTGAGGTTTCAGGAAGGGTTTGACCAAATACAATTTAGCACTGGAGCATCATGGGAGGCAGGCTACACCCACTAGGCTCATTTTCACATGTTCTGTGGTGTTTTATTTAAACTAATGAGGACTTTGATGTTCCAAAACGCTGCTATGTGTTTTGGAGAAAAGAAAGAAGGAAGGAGCTGGAAGATCTGCTTCATAAACCTCCATTACATAAGGAGTACACCAATTCAACCCCTGTCATCAAGCACAATGTGCAAAAATGTTGCAATAGTTTAAACAGACCAACAAAAGCTGTTGACACTTTTAATTTACAGCAACATAAAATAATAAGGTCTTTATTCTTCCAAAAAGATGCTATATATCTTGGAGACAAGAAAGGAAGAAAGGAAAGAAGGAACTTGAAGTTCTGGTTCATAAAACCCGATTAGTACACGAGCACAGGGGGCACTAATTCAATCCGGTATAAAACAAAATGTGCAAAAATGTCGCAATCATTTCAAAGGACCAACAAGAGCTGTTGACACTTTAATTTACAGCAACTCTTTAAAGGGTAATCGTGCATTTTCATTTTTAAGCTGTCTGTTTCAGCCAGATACACTAACAAATGAACAGGCTAAAACAAGCTAATTCACGATTAAACACACCGACTACTGTTTTTAAGAAACGCTTCGACTGAAGTTCGACTGATCGGTATGAAAAGGTAAAAATTAACAAAAGTTTTCGACAATTCTTGAATTTATCTTCAGTCTACATTAAATCGCCCACCTCCCATGTATTCATCCATGCTTAAGTACATTACAAGCAGCCCTTTTCCCAATAATGTGACTCAGCCATGCTCTCATCCCAGTCTAGCCGGTGGCCCTGTCACCACTTTAATAGCCTTACCAGCGCTCCTCGAACGGAGACAGGCTGGAAATGCTTTCCTTTCTGCTTCTTATTGTGCAATTTCACAGGACACATGGTGAGAAAAGTGGGCAAAGTCAGCAGCATGTAGGTTTCTAAATTAAATACACTGTAGAATAGGTCTGTTCAGTGCCTCAGGTGTTGTTCCTTGTTCTTGTTCCTGGCTGGAAAGAAGCAGATGGACCCAGCGCTAGAAAGAGAATGATGTCTCCTACATCTGTGAAACACATTTACAGTGTAGGTTATTTTAACAGTAACCAGAGAGCCTTACATGTATCCTATTGCACTGCAGGTACTTATATAAATTTTATAGCTTTTTTACAGCACATTTTATGGACTTTATAACCGTAAAGCTAAATACATCAAATTAGGTCACAGACTGAAATGCTATTCTCAGTGCCAAGACAAATCATATAAAATGAAAGTGTGACTCAATAACCTAAATATAGCTTAAAAACAAATACAAAAAAAAAAATCAAATATTTATCAAAAGAACATAGAAAGAACATGTCTGTTATGCAGTAAACTCAATATTTATTGAATCAAACTCACAACTCTGATGCCTGCTTAATTAGTGGCAATCTTGAACATTTACCTGGTAAATTGTCCAAATGTGAATTGTGTCAAATATGTGAATTTTAAATCACGATTGGGACACTCCAGCAGATGGCGAGTTGGTTGGATTCTGCCTCTCATTTTTGCCCTTCAATAGAGGAAGACTCACGATTGGGACACTCCAGCAGATGGCAATAGAGGAAGACAGCGACACTAGCATGTGTTTTGCCATCAGCAGGCAAGCTAAACACCCCTGAACCTTCAGTTCTAGAGAACAAAACTACTTTCTAGATTCACATCTTTGTCTCCAAAAACTCTGCCCCCGTCTGGACTTAGGATGATTTATTATACACGTTATACACATGGACGAGTTCAATAGTTCCGACAACCATGTGGCGTTTAATGCATCGGAAAAGTAATAGACAGATTTACTATAGTCTGTGAAAGCCGATCTTCAATGATAATGCAGTATGTGAGCTGAAGTCTGAGACGTACAGAACAAAAACACATTTCATCAGCTCAACTATATAACGGTCTGTGGTCTGCACTATTATATAGAAAGTAATATGACTTTGGAACCTGCGTATGTGAATCGTCTTTAGCTCAGAGCTCATGGATTTACAGTATGTTTTAGTCATCAGTGGATAAAGCCTGAGGATATTCAAAACAGCAATTAGCTTTAGCTTTTAGCATTAAAGTGACTACATTTTTTATTAAAAATACATTTTTAAAAAACTGTCTTATCAGAACAATACGTCCCTTGTTGTTTCTTTGCTTTTCGTTTACGTTTTTTCCATTTTAAGGACAATTTACTCCACTATAAGTTGACCTTCTATGGCTCAGTTATTACAGGGAAATATAAACACAGTACATGTTATCTTGCAAAACATTAAACATATGAAATCACTACAGTCAACTAGCAAATACTACAATATTTTTTTATTTAAATTACACAACTTCATTTGAGCTCTCAGACAGGATGTGTGTCTAGTCAGAGGGAATCAGAGCAAATACAGCATGTTCTCCTGTCAGTACTGTATTAGGAGCCCACAAGGGGAAAGGAATGTCGCTCCTACAGTGCTGCTGTTAATCTTCTTCAGGAATGGGCTGGGGTTTATCCCCCCCAGCCGTCTAGGTAAACTTTCACACTCAAATGAGCAATGACTCACCCACCAGGGTTAGGCTAAAGAAAGCTTTCTTTTTTGCAGAAAAAGGAAAGGGTATCATGGCAACATGCCCTGGCCTTGAACATAAGGATAACAAAAATCTTTCCTCACTGACAGGACATTTCTAGTGAGCAAACCCGAGGCATTCTCTATTTGGGTCGACCAGTTCAATAAACCACTGTCACCTGAGGTCTTACGAAAAATAAACCGAACAGAGCATCCGACCAAAGGAAAGTACAGGTTGTTAAATTAATGTCCCACATTTAATAGAAGGCCTTGCCTTTCATCTTTAAGTAAAGCTCAGACCTGTAAAGCAGGAGGTGGGAAACCAGACCTGCTCATAAACACGTATCTCCCCTACTTTTGATTTTGTGCAAGAGCTGCACATTGTAACAAAATGTAAACTTTTTTTTAGCCTGTTTATGCAGTAAGGTACATGCAATGACCTTCCTCAGTGGAATATTTTCTAAGCTAAAACAATGGTTCTCAAAGATTGATTTAGTTCCTGGTCTAATGCTCACAGGAACTTGCTGGGAGGCTTCAAACACAACTGGTTGCTGTGACAAAGCAGCAACAAGCAGCAGTTTTTAATGGCCATAAACCAAGAGACCCCAGATGTGCTTGACAGCAGATTTATTTATGTCTTTATCTAAAATCATCATGACAGAGAGACGTTTTCATTGTTCCCACCAACGCTTTTATTTCTCACACACGCACAACAGCTGAGACCTCTGTTCCGGCAGACTCTGATCCTGTTTTCTTTCCTGGGAAACTGATAAAGTAATGAACTAATTGTTAGTGATTACACCCAAGGAGACGTTGGTGTCAGCATCATACTCTCCACCAGGCTCTCTTCCTGCCTGTCTAGACTAAACACAACCCAAGACTTTTTTTTACACCAAAACTTGCCAACACACAGTTACCAAATTTGGCAGTCTGAAAAAACAGCAGTCCAGTGTGCAGGTGGGCCGTCAACCAGATTTAAACAGCAGTCCAGTGTGCAGGTGGGCCCTCAACCATTAATGCACATGTAGTCACCAGATTTGGGGGGGGGATTATAATTGCTCACAGTCAGAGCAGTCGGTTGTACCCAGTAGTTCAGGTTGAGCCTCAGTTGCCATCACTGATAATACACATCATTTTCATATTAGCAGACTGTGAAACACATCTGCAACAAAAGGGTGTGTTTTCAATTACACGTGTCAAACCACCCGTCCTCCAGTCGTCAGATGTGGTACAGTGTCACCCTCCCTGGGGAAGGAAACAATTTTCCCGTCGCGTCACACGTCACTTTCAAATGGCTCAGTTACCCAGAGTTCCAAAAAAAGAAAGTCAACAACTGTAATTGGGCAAAAACAACTTATTCCATCTGCTCTGTGTCATCTGTGTGTGTGTGTGTGTGTGTGTTGTTGAGGGTGTATGTCTCAGGCTGAGAGCAGTGCAATTTGAATGTGAAATTATATTTTCATGGAAGGTATTACACTCAATTTATTTACGGCTAGTGAGTTGGAGTTTGGAGAGTGGATTTTTACACTTGTTGTGCTTAATGTTATCTGAGAATAACTGTAGCTACATCACAGCTAATCCTCAGTTATAATGTTATATATTTCTGGATTTTGGAGGTGGTGATTTTTCCATCAAGAATTGAAAGACCTTTAGTTCTGAGGCCCTGATCATGATCCTTCCTACCATGCTGCTAATGCTACTACTAATAATTGTATCTCAGAACATGCTGCTGTGACCTCGAAGATTATCACGGATCTAGAAACTTCTGGTCTTACAGCTGTTTAAACACCAGATCCAGCCAAATAGCATTTACTAAGATCAACAGCTGCTCAGTTCCCTGTTTACTGTCAGAGTGATGGAATATTAGACGAAGGAATTGCATCATGGGACGTCCGCTGAATGAAGCGCTGTATGTGATTATCTGTTTCATGGTTGGCCGAAAACACCTCAGGCATAAAGAGGAGAGAGGGAGCCGAGGAAAGAAGGAACAGACATCACATTTGGCTGAAACCGAGGCACGGAACCAGCCTAGTGGTCATATAGTGACAATGTACTGAGATGTGATTACAGGCTCGTCCTGCCAACGGGGTTTGTTAGTTTGTTAGTCTGGAATTACGGGCAGTGGAGAAAGCTTTTATATAGTATATAAGGCTTGGCCAATGTTAGGTGGAGTTTCCTCTGCCTCTCTATAAAATGCCGCCTGTTGACATGTCAGTGATGTCTGGGACAGGTCTCACTGAAAACGCCAGCGTATGATACACTGGGGCAGACCGCATCGTGATGGTGTTTGTCTCAGACTCCAATAAACGTTGCCCAAAGAAATGTGCCCTCGGAACTGTTGGAAGTACAAAGGGCTGTGAGGAGATAAAAATAATGGCGGATATAAAACAGCAGCGAGGTCTGATGTAGATCAACAGATCTCTCACACGTCCAGCTAGTGGCAGCTTTATTCCCACACCTTAGAGCCCCTTCACCTGTGATTTACTTCAGTCTATTTTAACCAAACAACAGAAATAAATCCCGTGGTCATGGGGACAGATACGCATAAATCCCGTGGTCATGGGGACAGATACACAGCAAGTGAGCACACACACAAACACACAAACACACACTTTAACATTAACTACATGTTAAACCCCACATTTAGTGTGTGCGCAGTGCAGCCCCCACCTGCACTGAGATATCAATGAAAGGCTCCTTTGACACGGCAGGGAAGTCTGGCTGGACGCCGCCCAATGTTTGTAACTTTCCCAATCTGTGCAGCAGCCACGTCCACTGCTCTCACTGACAGGCTGCCCCAGGTTCACTTAGGTGAGAACCGGGCAGAGCTCTACCCTTCTATTTGCCCTTGTTGCGCTGCTGAATCGCACCATTCACATGCATGTTACAATCGGAGGAGAGGTGCGATGTTCTTGGAGAACGACTCAGTCTTTACAGTGTTACCTTACGGCACATTGGCTTTGTAATTCAATGTGTCCCTGCCTGAAGGCAAAGTCAGTCACAACAGGAATTTCCAAACTGTTTATGGGAAGCTTTGACCTTATAAAAATAGGTCCAACTGCACACCTTTAGATACCTGAATCTCCCAACAACAAGGCATACAGTCACACAAAAGAAGTCCAACAAAGTTATTAAAATGGACCAATAAATATATGAAGCATTTCAATATAAAACATTTCCGATCTCCCTAAATATCAATTTTAAGGGGTGTAATTTATGGTTTGTTGCAACATTGTCAAAAGTGTAGAATTCCAGAAACCGTGTGGTACCTGGTCCTACTGTGATTACCTGTAACATCTACAGTGATTCTTTTTATGACCGGTACCTGGTCCTACTGTGATTACCTGTTGGCTCAAACACATCTACAGTGATTCTTTTTATGCCCGAGAAGCCATCAAGTATCTCTGAATGAATTAAATGCAAAGTACTTTATTTATAAGATAGATTATTCAGACAAACAGAGGATGAGTTTTTCATGTCTTCTAAACAAACATCCTGTCAGTGTCGGGATTCAAGCCAGCAAGCCAGCAATTTCAATCAAAGTCACCAGTAGGGGGTCGCACACAACATGATGGTTGGCGACAAAAACTAAAACTAGGAAAGAACTCAATGGTCACTCAGTAATCCTCTGAATAAAAGTATGACATAAATGGTATTTTTTCACAATATTGTGTATGGCCAGAGTCCAAGGTCACATTTTTGGAAGTGGACGTAATGGAAGGTTGTATTGTTTTTGTCTTTTTAACATTATAAATCCAATAACAACAGTAGTGACGCAGAAACGTTGCAGTATTTGGCACTTCAGAATTATATTACTGTAGCAGTGTGTTTTATCTTTGTATATGTAGTTGTTAAAGAAGTGATTGTATTTAGTCATTTTTATTTGGAATAATATAGAACTAACACCTTTGTTGTACACAGATGGTTCAGTACTGAATGGCAAAAATACAATTTTAAGTACTCCGAGTGTCATTACGCAAGTTTACAAGTTTAGAGAGGCTTGTGGTGCGGGAGACAAATGTAGTAAATTAGGTCTCAGTCAAAGTTGACTTGACATCTGCTGTCAAGGGGACTGTATTCAGTCTTGTTGGCCGTCTGTCTACTGTTAGTATTCATACGTTCTCGCCTCCCTGATGATAGGCTCCTTCCAGGCTGAACTCTCGTAAAATAAAAGTTCAAGTTAAAGGGCCTGCTGTGTGGAGGACACACAGCGAGTCTCAACCAGAGAACAATACGAGTCTGTGGAGACTTTGGCGACCAGCTGCATGTGTGTGTGTCTGTGTGTGTGTGTGTGAGACATATACTGCACCCCCCGCCCCAGCATGGAAAAGACAAATCACATTTGCAGACTTTATACCCAAACATGCAGCTCACGCCTGCTGTTCTATTGTTGTGTACACAAGATTTTACAAGATGCCACGTGACTCAGACAAAAGCAAAAAAAAATTATATATTTAAAGAGTAATAAAGGGCAGAAAAACCACAGTTTTACAGCGGAGGATTTTCTGACAAGTCTATAAAGATGTGACACATCCCTCCCTCCCTGTAGCTTTGGGGGTAAATACACAGCACGTACATGAGTAGCGTGTGTAGGTAACAATCAGCAGTAAGAGTGGGTTGGGTTTGGCTCTGCTCCACTAACCTTCACTTTACAGTATATTAGGAGTTTTATGACTCTGGCTCCATGGTGCGTAATTGTTTGTTTCAGAATAGAATCAATTACTAACTTTTTCTGCATTCTTAAATGCATCTTTTTGGCGTTGTCTTAAAACATTGCAACAAACAGTTTAAATTATCTTTAAGTTTAAAAAACTGTAATTAACATATACATATTTCTGTTTTAGAATGCTTTAAAAAAACAGAAATGTTTTCTTAATATCTTTTACGCTTAATTTAGGGACAAACGAGTTGAGTCACCACAGCCAATTAAATCAGCTACACAGGTGCGTGAATTTAGCTGCAGCTGTACACAAAACAAGCCATGACATGATTTCAGTTTAGGGACAAACGAGGTCAGTCACCGCGGCCTCTCTCCTTCAAATTGTCGGCTGAGTCTAAGTGAAACCGACGTGTGTTGATGTAAATAAAGGTCGCCAAACAAGAAGGAATAAAAAGAGGATTGTGAGAAACCGCAGACGGTTCTGTTGTGTGCGGCTCCGTCATGTAATTTCTAGACATGTACACAATAAAAGCCGTGGCTGTCTGTCCATGTTGCTCACTGAGTGACATGATGTCGTCGGCAAATTACACACAGCCCACACAGGACATAACCTCGTTCGGAAACGTGGACCGAACTGTTCGATTACGAGTGATAACAACGTGTGAAGGCTGTACGTTACGACCGTTGGCGGCTTTGACCGGTGGAGGGGGGTAGAGAGGGCAGAGAGATTAACTGCCGCTACAAGCTGGCTAACTACAACAACAGCAGGCAGTAAAAAAAATAAAAAAAGAGAAAAGTCTGGAACGCTGTCTTACCTTTGGGGATAGGAGCGGGGGTGTTGGGTGCCTCGGTGGAAAAGACGGAGTTTGCGAACTTCATCCAGCAGGAAAACACAAAACAAAACTTGAGGTACTCCATGGCTGTAGTTGTGTCCCCGGGCAGAGAGCTGGACCAACCCTGGAGGGACGCTGTTAATATATATATTTAAAAAAACAACTACATAAAATAAAATAAATAAAGAGGAAACCAACCCAGTCGATGGATGTGGAAAAAGCAGGTCCTCAGACAACTCTCTTTCCCCAGGCGGGGGTCCTTTAAGTACTGCAATTCAGGGGAAATTAGAGAGCACCAGGCGTGGTTCCCTAATTGCAACTGCAGCCACTTGGGCTCCGGCAGAAGTTACAGCCCACGAGGAGTGAGGCATGGAGGTGGAGGAGCAGAGGAGAGAGGGTGAGGAGGTGTCGGAGGAACACGCGGTCGTGCTCGGACTTTGTAGAGTCGTGAAAGTTAGAAGGAGAGAAGAGAAAGTGGAGCATAAAGCTATCCATCAGCGGGTGGGGGGTTGCACCGGGTTATCCCGTGTTGGACGTGCTCCTGCCGGTCAGACCAATCAGTGAGCAGCTGTGCTGATGTAATGAAAATCATGGACTCCCATTTTCTTCGGCAGGAGTTAGTTTTTAAAGTAAAAATGTACTTTTTTTGTTAAACTAAATCATAAAAACAGGAGTTCTGCTTTAATGTACAAGAGCAAAAAGTTCTAAGACAAAATGAGAGTAAAAAAAAAGTTCATATTACATTTTAACACTTTAACAAGCCATGTTTATGTCAGAGAAAATCAGCTGTAGCAACAAGCCATGTTTATGTCAGAGAAAATGACTTAGCTGTAGACTTTCTCATATAAAAACTGAAATCAGTTCTGATCTAAGTTCTTATGGATTTAGAAAAATTAAAAAAAATAAAAATAAATGTAGTGACATTAATACCTGTCTCACAGATTCTCATTTGGGTTTAAACATGTGCTGAGAAGATACTGTAGAGCTGCAAGGCAAAAAAAAGAAAGAAAAGAAAATACAATGGAGACAAAGGGAAGTAAAAGTCCTGAAGATTTCAGACCAAATGTTTCTCTGTGACCACGCCTGAAACGAGGAGCCAGAGAAAGGACATAATTTATAAAGTTCTCAGTTATGTGTTTATAAAAAAATTCCTCAGTTTATGTTGCAACGTTTCACTTTAACTTCACGGATGAGACTAATGGAATGTGTTCTCCTGTGAGATGAGCTAAAAGTGAGAGTCTGTAACTGCAGCATCCGCTCTGGACCCATATTATCTGCTTTCCAGGGCCAGTCATCCATCATCTGCCACACTGGTGACACTGATGAAGCCCTGTGTTCAGATATGCAAACACATCCATGTACGCCAGGGCTATTTTTCCTCTTCTCCAACAAAGACCAGATGCAGTGCTGAAAAGCCAACCCAAACAAACCCAGCACAAACTGGACCCCCATAGGTCACGTTAAGCCTCCACGAAAAGGCACGTCACGTTTATGACTTTTTTTATTTACAGTATTTTATACACACTGTAACAAGTCCCTTTGTCAAAATGTAAATACAGTAAATCCAAGCCAAAGATTAGCTGGTGCCGCAGCTCAAGCTTTCAATTTGTTCCCCATATGACCATCACCAAATGGACTTATGATTAAAGGGCATAAAATGGTGAGAGTAAAACCAGAAGGCAGTGCCTCTAGTGTTGACTGCGTGACATCACCATTTCTAAACGGTGTACGTGAGAGACTGTGCGTGTCTGTGGGCCCAGACAACTGGTTTCGGTTTCCACGTGAGCAGGAGTTTCACCAGAATACAAAATGTTCAAAAAAAAAAAATTTTTTTTTAATTTTAATAACTTTGTTCTGCATTTTCATCTGTGTTAATGCCATCACTCAGTACAGTCATGGATACTTCTTTGGCCTAATGTTGATATATATCTTCTTCTTCTTCTTTTCCTTTCGGCTTTGTCCCTTTTTTCAGGGGTTGCCACAGTGAATCATTGAGTTCAATATTGATATATATGTTTTGCCTAATCTTTGGTTAATGTCTTTTGATTCATGGCTAACCTTTATCTGTTTTGCTAGTGCTAGTTTATTAGTTTTCTATACTTGTTTTTAGTCATTTCTTTCTAAAGTCTTGGACTGACAGCAGTGATAACGCCTTGAGTTTTTTTTGCAGGCAATTTTCTTTAAGAGACTAGTGAGTGAAAATAAAAGTCTTGGACTGACAGCAGTGATAACACCTTGATAACAGTGAAAATTGCATTTTGTTTCTCAGTGTTTCAAAACTGAAAGTCAACTGAAAATTGGAAAAACAGGAAATGTTCCGTAGAGGTCTGGTAACAGACGTGCTTCTCGGAGGCAAGATTGCTCAGTAAATTGGTCATCACCTCCTGGTTGATAAACACTAACTAACTAACAGAGCTCCTCTTGTTTAATGACCTGCGTCCTTGTTTAAACCCAGGATGAACTTTGTCAGTGAAACTTGAAGGTTGAACTTCATTGCTGGATATTCTTTGTTAGATATTATCACTTACAGTATATAATCGTTCAAAACCAGACATCTGCTTATTATCTCACTCTTTATCTCCTAAATGTGCATGGATTTTGTTCCAAGAACCTAGAATAAAAAATGGAGAAAAGATTTACAGCAAAATCTGAATTGTACAAAGGTGTGGATTTGGGTGAGTTATTGCTCTATGACAAGTTGACAATCGTTCATCTTGTATCTCCTGTATGTAGACCTCTAGTGGGGGAAGGTGTTAGCTCAACCCATACAGTATATAACAACGGGATAAATGACAAAAACTAAGTTATTTCACCTTAAAACTGTTGTTTACGGGGTTACTTTGGCTCCTCTTGGCGTAGTCTCTCAGTACTGAGGAGCAGATAACCTCGTGACCTCATCAGCTGACAGGACATGTATATAAAACAGAGACTCTGCAGATGTTTGAGCTGCTCTCACTCTGCTGCAGCTCTGTACACATTCACCAGGGAAAACTAACGAGCGGAGCAGAAGCAGGCTTTAAAATCGAACTTCCATTTGCTGTCGACTCGTGTCTGCGTCTCCCCGTGTCCTCCTTTGAAATGTACTCGTTTCTTTACCTTTTTAATACAACCATCAGACGTGCCCCTTGGCTGCTGCAGCTTTGTGGCAAAACCCTTCGCATGGCAGATGTGTGACTGCCAGCCCAGACTGTTTCTACTCGATGACATCACCGGGTTTGTGGTTACAGAGGGAGAAGGAGCTAGGTTGGTTTATGAGATAAACTGTTTTTTTCCAGTGGGGTTCTGTTGAACTCAGAGAATGTGGCCATGGCAGAGAACTCTCTCTAATTTCTTGGCTAAGGAGTTTGAACCTTCGCGTAACAGACCATTAAGTTAATAGTAGCCACTGGTGTCTAATGAGGTTGATGGCACCTTTAAATGATGCAGCATGGCTGTATATCTCATAAAGAAGCACTTTAAGCCAGGAAAGAAAATAAAAAAATGTTATAAGGTTTAAATCCTTAAATTGGCTGAAAATGTACAGTAGTACCTCGGCCTCCTGGCCTGAAGAATAAAAAGGTATTTGTGAAACTAAATCTAAGGAGACGAAGTAAAGTACATGGACTGTTGTCTGAGTTTGATGACATCATCTTAAAACGTCAAGAAGTTATATGATCGTCCTTATATTGGAGTGGTGGGCCTGGAGGACGGAGTTCATTTTCATATGGTTTTAAGTGAGGAGTTTGGTGAAGGCTCATATATCGTCAGTATAAAACGTACTACGATAATGAAACTTCCATGTTCAGTAAAAGCACAGAGAGACTGGACCTGGTCTTACTGTCTATCTTTATCATTCAGCTCACATAGAGCATTGTTTCCCAAAGACTGGGTCGTGACCCTCAGGTTGGTCGCAAGAATTTTTTTTTTTCGGTCGTCTTACATCATGTTTCCCAGGAGTTCACGGTCATCGCAACTGCTGTCTGCATCCAACATCAAACTAGCTGCCAGTTTAAAAGCTCCACCTGTGGTGATGTTTAAAACGTGAGTGATACTTATTGTCAAATTGAAGATTTGTGACTTTTAAAATATGGGTCCCCAGAAAAAATGTTTGGGAAACACTGATATAGAGTGATCACCCAGCTACTGTAGCCCACATCTGATGGGGCCCAAACCAAACTGGTGGCTCATCCTACATTTTATTCTGCAGTATGGTAACACACCCATGTGGCTCCATCAGCTCCACAGTCCCCTGGTAACTGACATGCAGGACACACTGTCCGTACATGTAGAGAATCTCTGCTTCTCCCTGACCGACCGTCCCCTGGTAACTGACATGCAGGACACGCTGTCCGTACATGTGGAGAATCTCTGCAGCAGCTGTACCTATTTTGCTTCTCCCTGACCGACGGCAGAAGAAGACATCGACTTCTGGACGTGTTCTTGCAGCTCAGGTGGCACAGTTTTTTCTTTTCCTGCTTTTTAATTTGAGCTCATTTCAGGCTCTGAGCAGACACACCGCCCTGCAGCCTCCACTGTCTTTTGCATTAGCCCGAAACTAAACAGTGTTGCAGCCTCCTTGGCGACGGGGAAACTGCATCTATTTCTGACGCCGTTGCGTGGACATTTACAGGCACCGTTTAAATATAATCAAACTGAGAGAAGAAACAGATGATTCACATGGGAGACAAAAGTAGATTCCTAATAGTGGATGTTTAAAAAACCCTAAAGGTTGAATAAGTTTCACATGGGAAAGTCAAACCCGACAATTCCCCATCATTTGTATGATTATATTCAAGTATTTTTGGAAACATTTTCCCTTAAATTGTGCTTTAACAATGCTTTAGGGAACGTTTTATCCAAACTCACTGTCAGTGGTTGAGCCACACCTTCAGAGTCTCTCTGCTCTATTTGAACCTCCCTCTGGTGGTACTGCTGTTTGGGTTCTGCCGCTGCACTGCTGCATCATACCATCTAGACACGTGGCCTCCTGAGGCTCTGTTTGAGGAGCCACAATTGCACTGTGATTGTAAAAAGAATGGGATTTATTTTTACCCCCAGAATGCCTTTTTTTGATCACTCTAATTACTACTGCAGGTCAGTGGAGAGGCCATTCATTTCCTTTACCACGACTCATCTCTCTCTAAGAACTCGACCGTATCAGCGGCCGGGCTGCACCAGCTCCACTACCAGGCCACAGGACGTCCATCGGGTTGTGGTGTGGTCTGAAGGTTGTCATCAACTCAGTAGTTTCTCTTAGAGCGGAGGGATTGACCGAGTTCAGTTAAGTACGTGTCATCTCAGTGACAAGGAAAAAGACTTCCAAAGTGATTTTATTCTCCTACTGCTGATCTGTAACTTCATACTCTAATAATTTGCTCTTAAAAAATGTGAAGTTGGTCTGAAGTTGAAATAAGCAAATGTACTGGAATTAGAAAAGCTAAGACCATGCACTGAAAAATAGTATAAAAAGATCAGGGAATAAAGGCTGTAAAGAAGTAAAGATGATGAATCGCAGCTAAAAGATAACAAACTAGTCAAATGTTAGGCCAGAAACAAACAAGAATTAAACCCAGTGTTGACTAAAAATCAGGCCATTTCAGCAGCTCCTCTTAGAACAGAGAGCTATAACAAGCTGAGTAGAATACGTGTCACCTCTGTGGGTGTGGAAAAAAACCAAAAAAAAATCAAGGAAAGCGCTGAGACGTGTATTAATGAACCTCGTTCACAGGTGGTCTTTCATCTATTGTTTCATACTGAGTTTACCATAAAGACCGGAGCAGAAAATTACCGTTAATCCTGAAGGAATGTGCTCACAAAGATGTTTGTCGGTAATTTTTCAAAGAAGAATTTGCCGCGTCACTGATTAGACCAAAGTACGGTGGGGATGGAGGAGGATGAGTGTGTGTGCGTGGGGGTTAGGGCTGTGCAGGGGCTGTGTTTTCTGAAAATTACACATAATGAAGCCTTTCTCCTCAGCCTGTTCATGTGAATGTCATCATTAGGCGGCCATGTTGAAACCACAAGGCTCCACAAAAAACACCACAAGTAGGTCGAGGAGAAGAGAAATCAACCTTGAATGTATCCTCCACTGCCACTCTGCTGCTGCCGCACACACTGAACATTTGATTTAGAAAGAAATGTGGTGGGTTTTGTCCACATCCAGTAGAAGTAAAGTAATGCAGTACAGACCTCCAGAAAAACGCATGTGGCTGAAATTAGCTACATCATTTTGGCTAACTCATTGCTAATTCTAAGCTTACATTAGATTATTTTATTTTTGTTTACATATATTATTGTTTTACTGTTATTTGGTTTAGGTGATTTTGTGTTTTACTTTAAGCTTTATGGAAGCTAGCTTTACAAAAGATTTTTTTGCTCTATGTTTGGGGTAATTTTACCTATTTCTGGGCTTTTTTTAATCATAATTATTGACAGATTTTAGACCATCTGCTGAGAAGCTGATCAGTGGTCAGATGTTTCCTCTGAATTCTGCAGAATCGCTAAAAAAAACAATGAAATTATCTCCTTTTAAAGTCTGGTCCTTTCATGCATTCCATATTATCGTGCAGCAACACACTGCTGTGGTGTTTCCTGAAATGTTTGTAGTCTGTGTTTGTTCTCCCTGAGTTGTTGTGACTGAAGTTGGTGCAAAAGCAAATAACTAGCCCCCAGTTTTCACCACATCTGTTGTTGGTCTCCTGGTTCTGCTGTTTTTCTAAGCTCTGTTTGCACAGATGTTGCTTCAACCATTTGTTTATCACAACTGGGCTTGAACTAATGATACCACAAATTCCACTAAACTGTATGGCAGCCTTTTTCAGGACAGATTTTTATCATGAAAGAAACACCTGTATCTGACAGACACAGTATTTTGATTCTGAAACAACAAATGTTTTTGTTCAAAAGGTAGATTAAGTTTCACAACAGTAAAATATTCTAGGACGGTAGAAAAACTGTTAAAACACTAATAAGTAAACATCAAAAATATTACCATTACCCAACAGGAAAATATTCAGTAAAATGTTTTTTTTTTTAATTTAAAATACCACCTAGACGCAAAGACAATGCAAACAAACACATATGTGGCCAAAACAGTTACACTACAGGACTGCTAAACTAGCTCAACGACGACCCATAGGTTAACAGACAAACCAAAAGTAAAAAAAAAAAAGCAAGTTAACAGACAAACCAAAAGTAAAAAAACAAACATATTTATTTATTGTTTTCACTCACAGTGGACAAACCCACACTGTCTGACAGATGTATGCACTCAGTGGATCGGAGCAGTGAGTATTATTATGAGAGTGTGTGTTATACTGTGTGAGGAAGTGAGTGTGATGTTGATGCGGTGGAACACGTCGTTAGCTTGTGCGTCTCCTTCAGTCACTGTGGTCGAGTTTGTCGAAGCGTCTTTTATTGTTATTCCTCTGCGTCTCCTGAGAGTCTCCAGTTCAAAGTCCTTCGTAAAAATAAATGGTGTTACTTTTAACGAGATGTTGGACAAGATCATTATACTGTTTACAAGATGCACTGCTTTAATATGACGCTAATTACAAGAGAGTGTCATAAAATCTGCTGTCGCACAGAACAAAGTCCCACACACTGGAGCGGCAGAACACATCTGGTTTGTTGGCTTTTTTTTTTTTTTTCCTTCTGGGATGTTTCTCTCAGCCAGCAAATCACTGATGTCATGACACCAGGACCAGGGTGTTCAGTTCATTCCACAGACTCACTCTATAATTTGTGATCAAATCCAGAAATGTACAATATGTTCCTGCTATGAAGTAGAGTCCTTACAGTAAGTCTTGTTTTTGCTGACTATATATTTATATAAATCCAAATGTGTTCTGGTCAGACAATATTCTGTCGGCCTTATATCATCTTTGTTTTCCCCCCATCGCTGCACAAACTTTAACTATGATTGGATGTCCGTTTAACATGCTCCGCCTCACCACTTCTCTCCTCTTTCTCCTGCTGACTTTGACGTTCACGTTCATCCGATTCTAATTCAATAGTTATGACAAACTAACAAAAGAAAAGAAAATAACTTTAATTTCTTCTCTTTTCATCAAAGGATTCATCACGGTCACTCCCCCGCAGCTAATTACTTCCCTGAATGTAACATCATTAGTAAAACTCTGTGGTAGAGTCATTCAGTCCGCCTACACAAACAAACAAACAGAATGCTGGCTCTGACGTACTGTACAGAACAGAACAGAACCAGACACCTGCCACTGTACAAGGACGTTTTTAAATGTTTCATTCAAAGGTTTAACCTCAGAGGTGTGTGGCCTTAAAATAAACTCTTGTTTGTATTAAAAGTTTAGAGTTAATTTCTTGTTAACCTTCTGGTGCAGCTGTGACATGGGCGGTGACTACAGTTACTGCGTGGGTGGAGCAGACTCTGGGTCAGTTTGTTTCAGTTTCAGTGTCCACTAATGAACAGTGGTTTAACGGAGTGTTAACGAGGCCTCACTGCTGTGAGTCTCAGTCACCACCAGGTTTAACAGACACACATGGAAGAAGTTGGTTTTTTTTTATCACATATGGATTTAGCTTCACTAGTTGCCAGGTTGACAGCGCTAACAGTGGAAGAAATTAGTACTGCATTCTAAGAAATAAAATATTTTGAAAAAACTCCTACATTTAAGGCCAATTCTGCTATAGTTGCAAATATAAAATTATATATTTTAAAAAAATGATATATATTTCAATGAAACCTGCTTTTTTAGTATCAGGATGTACAGTGTACCATGTATAAAGTCTCTTTAAACTAGTGTTGCCAACATTTTTAATTATAGATCATTGTATTAGTGAAAAGAATCTTCTCGTGAAGTATTTAAAGAATGTATTGAGCTCCTGTTTGGGAGACTTTTTATGGGTTTGGTAATTATTATTTATGAAATCATCAGTCATATTTTTGACCTTGACACAAACTGTACCTCTCCCTCCCGACCCCCGTATCCCTAAACATTATTCCAAATATTTCACAAATTTCAAGCAAATATGTTTTTTTTAATTATCACTGTACAATTGTTGTTGAAGTAGAACAGAGTAGATTTAATACACAGTACTGTAAATCTCTACTTGGTGTCCATACGGTTGGCAATTATGTTCGTCTTTTATATGGCTAATCAGTGAAAAGCTGTTGCACAACGTAAACAACAACAACAACAACAACAAAACTTCCTGAACAGTGTAGCACAGAAACACTGCAAAACGTTAGGCAAAATATGTCATTTGAAAACAGGCTCATTTACAAAACATCCTCCAAAATAGACTCTAATCAACAAGACTGGGCCACCACGGAGCGAGTAACACGTGAACGCAGCAGCAGAGCAGTTACACTGTGTTACAGTAGCCTGCCTTCCAGTTTCAACCTGAGTTTGTCCAAAAATATACTGCACAAGCGCGCGTGTGTGTGAAGCAAAACCTGTGGCACAAGTAGTGAATCAGTTCGTTTGGGACTTTTAAGAGTTTTACTAAGGTAGAAGGAGAGCTCCCTCTTGTGGACTGAGACCGGGATGGCAGATTATGCAGTCTGAATATGCATCAGACATATATAGGGTGACTTTATATTTACAGTACAGTAAATACACAAGTGCACTTGCAGCACAGACACACACAAATAAATAACAGCAAAGGAATGAATCAATAAACGAGAGCAAGAAACTACTGCAAATACAAGAGACACTTTGGTCGAAGGAAACTATACTGCAGCTACAAACAGAGTGCTTCTTGGGGTAAGACCCAAAGGTAGAGAAAGCAGACACCTCTAGCACCTCCCCAGCAGGGGGTGCTTAAATGCGCTTCACTTCTCTACTTTTTAAATCAGTCAAAACGTTTTGCTACAACTAATAATAAATACATTCTGCCTTTAAAACAACCTTTAAATGTAAACAAAGAACGTCACTTCATGCACTTAAAAATCAAAACGGTTCAGAAGTATTTTTTTTTCCTGTAACACAAAAAATAACACAAGAATTACGGCTAAACAAAATGTTCCCTGTTTCTCAGCTTAATCTGCCCCCCCCCTTCCCCCCCACGTTCTTTAGTTACCTGTCTGCTAAACACAAAAGTAAACCTTTATCTTATAAAAACAAAGACGACTTAAACATTTCTTATTCGAAGCCCAGTGACATATTTCAGTGAGACTAAAACAAACCTCCTGTTTCGTTGTTCATGTGAATTTGGAACATGGTTCCAGCCAACTGTCTGATGGTTGTTGGATGTGAGGGCTTCCATCATGGCTTGGTTGAGGTTTCATTTCGACCCCAGTTGGTCCCTAGTTGGTTGACTCAAAAAACATGAAATCCTGTGGACAGAATAAAGAAAGATATTTCTGGAACTGGCAGAAATTCATATCATCCATGCAAAGAAATATTGCCTTGAAATATTTTCATACATATACACATATATACATCTTTGCAATATTTTTATCTTTTAATTTAAACTCAGATAAATCTTTAACATTAATTTGACAGATATAGTTTTACCTGTAAGATATTTGTTTGTCAAAGTTTGTGTTTATTTTTGTAGCTCTTGGGTTTGTAACTGTTTTCTTACCTTTTTGGTGTCGTTTGGTTTTGGTTTTGGTTCACAGGCTTCCACCAGTAATGGAAACTTCTATATTTGGTAATGAACATGTGTTATAAGGCTGGGTACTTCACTTACGATAAGAAAACACGCTCCGATCATGACGGCCTTTATCCTCACGTCCAGATCCATGGGGAACTGGATTCCAAAGTTGTCGGAATCTGAAAATATTTCCCGCATCAGGCCCGACCACTGCTTGCTGATTTTGCCAATCTTGCTGACTTCATCGATGGTCAGAATCTGTGGAGACAAACACACGTCGTCTGCTGTGTTAGGACGAAGATGAGAGCATGAAACTGTGGTTCTGTTGGAACAGTCTGATGGTTTATGTCACAGTCACTGTGGTCCAAACATCACACTGACCACAGTGATGACTGCAGAGCCGGAGGGAATGTGACCATAACCCATTCTGCCATACTGGTCTGCTACCTTATAGTTGTCTCTTCAGGGCCAACTTAAAGTTTAATCTCTTAGAGACATTTTTTTATTTTTTAAAAAGACATTTTATCCTGAAGTTGTTTCAGATCTTTCTTCACAGCAGAAAAGAAACTGAAAAGTTGGATGATTATTTTTTGGATCTGGTAAAAGAAGTATTTTTACCACTGTTCCAACTCTGAGCTAATGCTGATCTCTGTAACCAGTGCATGTCCTTGACCTGTAATGGCTTCACTTTAGCTACAGTGGACACTGTAATTATTACCCCCATTCTTCCCTAGAGAGCTGGGGTTTCACCGTGACACAAATACTTGAGAATTGTTTGGTTAAACTCACGTCAAAGTCAACATCGGGGAGGAAGCTCCATCCACAGAACGGGCCGTGGATCTTCAGAACGGGCTCCATGTGCTCGTTTGCAACGATGAATTTCGGCGAGAACGGATGCCACTGTTGTATAACGTATCCCACCGTGTTACCGGGGGGTGACTGCACCTCCAGCTGAGTGAGGGATTGTGGGAGAACAAAGATGCATGATGTTTCAGCAGAAACTCTTTTATGACACACGTGTTAAAAGCCAGAAGATGTGAGGCCTGAACGGTCACAGACTCTGGTTAAAGGCTCCACTCACTTCCTGCAAACATCCAGGGAAGCAGCAGGACATGCACTTCAGGGGTCTGGAGACCGTGATCATCTCCTGTCCAAAATTGTCGATGATGTGGATGGTGAAGGGGCGCAGTGGGCCGCAGCACTGACGGTTCAGGCAGTCGTTCTCCTCTACGGCGTAGAAAACGTTCTGACCCATGGAGTTGCGTACTTCGTACTTGTTGTTGCTTTCAAACCCCACCAGAGCTGCAGTGGAAGCAGAGAGACAGAACAGGCACGTATTCAGAGTAATACGCACATTATGAACCGAGCGGATACTTGGTGTTACTACGCCGATGAAGTTTTACCTTCAACAAGTTCTACTTTCTGTTTGATGAGCAGCTGATCCACCTAGGAAATCAAATATAAATACACATAATGAGAGGCTAATAATGAGAGTTTTTTTTATTCCATACTTGACCACTAGGGAGCAAAAAAAAAAATCGAGATAAAAAAAATCCAAAATTAAATAATATAATAATATACTAAGCCTGAAGCTAAAGCAAATGCATTGGACTCTAGTGAGTGTTCTTCTGGCTACTTTTGTAAATTTAATTACTTCGAGTTTAATTAATCCAACTGTTTTCATTGGGAGGTCATCAGGGTTCTATCTCCACACAGACTGTGTAAGTAAAAAGACATTAGCTGGATAAAAAGCTAAGCCTTTAACTCACTGTGACTCAATCGATGTGCTTCGTTAAGTCAAAATCAATGTTATCCGATAGAGTTGAAGGGCAGTTACCCACAAGCCACTGCAGTAGTGAGTGACGGCTCGGTGTTCTCTGCCTCTCACGAGGAAAGTAATAAACGATAAACAGCGCCGCCTGGAGGTAACATCGCGGTATGACGCCCATGTGTATTCAATAATAAAATATTGCAGATGTTTATATTATTATTACATTCACTAGCAGTTCACTATATTATTATTACATTCACTAGCAGTTTACTGAGCTGCTAAGAGGGTTGAACGGCTGCAACATTCTTTTACTTTTTCTCCAGATTTGGGTAATTTTTCACATGATTAAAATGTGTTGTTTTTGTGTTTTATATACAACTTTCTGAAGAATCCTCGACATCCAGACAGTTTGTATATATCGAGAGAATGATAAACATTGGTACTTACTTGCGTCAGGTACTCTAACCCTGGCGGACAGCCTGGTATTCCCTGGCTGGGCAGAGAGTACATGTTCATCTTTATCAGCCTGGAGTGACACCTGTTGAAAGATGTGATGTTTACAACGGGAATCTGGCGCCATCTTGTGTCGGTTAAGGTGACAGTCATAAACAAATGGACAGAGAGACGAACGTCTGCAGGGTTTTTTTTTTACTCTATCTAATAATCGTTCTGTGTCTGTATAATCTCCCAGTGAGCTGAAGGTGAAGCCGCAGTACTTGTTCAACGTTGTGTGCATTTATATGAGGTGTAAGTGAAACAGCACATCCACAGGCAGAGGGAGGAATTGATGCAGAACAACATGGTGGGCGACCCAGACATTCTCCAACAGTCTGTCTGTGTCTCAGTCTGTCTGTGTCTCAGTCTGTCTGTACAGGCGACAGCTTCTACAGGCGACAGCTTACTGTCGTTACTAAGGCTAACACTGTCTCTGTTTTTGTGTGTACTCATACATTAATAACGAAGCCCAGCGCCCATCTTTAATTATCTAGGTCAGTCCAAACATTCCATGGCATTACTCGTTATGTCTGACGGTGCCGTTGTAAACAGGTCAACACGTCTCTACCACTGAGCTCCGTATCTGAGATTTAACTCAAAGGTGATAATTTTAAATGACAAAAGTCATGTTAAAGCAAACAATACTCACCGCTAGTCCACCTGCTACGTAGAATAACAGGGCGACTCCAGCTACGGAACGTGTGGAATAAAGATTCCATCTGATTGGTTGAGATACGTCCCGCCTTTCACGCACCAATGACAGACGAGAATGTAAAGTAGTCACGGCGACGTTGGATTAATATTTATCCTAACACTAGTAATGTTGATGCAGTGCAGAAGTTGAGTTTAAAAAAATAAAAAATAAAATAATATTTTTTTTTTAAATTCACGTGTCATTCAGATGACTCAATACCACTAGATTTTTTAAGGCCGTGATAAAATGCTTTTATAATATCGTCCATTTTTTAGTGTTAGATTGACTTTTGATAGCTTAAAAACGTTAGTGTCAAGTATTCCTCCAGTCGTGTGTTATGGTGAGTAGCTTTACTATACTTTCCTAATAATTCAGTGAAGTTATTGTTGTCTCTGGATGTCCTTCTTAACAAATACATTTTTTGTGAGTAAAAATGTTGAGAGTGAAGTCAAGTTTCAAGCCCATAGTCAGAGTCAAGTTGCTAAAGAGTCCAAGTCACTGAATTGTCAAATTGAATCCCAGTCAAATGTCTACGTATCGAGTCACAATCTGAATGAAAAGAGTTAGTTCCATCTAAGTCTTCAAGTCAATATCCTCAAGTCCAAGTTGAGTCCACAGTTAGTAGTATTGCAGTACTACACCACTGTGTACTGTTAACAACGGTGTACGAGCAGAACAAAGTGAATCCAGCCTGTTCTGGAGGCCAGGTCTGTAGAACAGATGACTGTGACCTGTTTTGTTACAGCCAGCGCTAACCATCATCCTCTGTCTGGGCATAAAACCTTTACACACAGCTGATGTGCACTTGAACTTTATGGGCCGGCCATTATACTTTATATCCACTGGAGAGCAGTGTTGAGCTAATGATGCTAGAGGCCTCGTGGCCATTACTAAGACTAATGCAGAATTTGCCTTTTCATTGTAAAACAAAATAGTCACACATAGAACGACACATACACACAAACACACACACAACAAACACACATATCTGCTACTCTGTTACAAATGACATGACGTCGTTTGGCCTGCTATCCTTATTTGTGAATATAAATTACCTGATTTCCTCAAGCGCTACTGATTTTTCTCTCTCTCCAAGAAACACTAATGAGAACAAATGAAGAGTGGAGCACAGATCTGCTGACACTTCAGGCACAGACGACTAAAACACGCTTTAATTGATTCATCTTACAGTAATTCCCTATAGTGACCTGGAATAACAGATATAAATATATACTATATATACACACACATATATATATATTTATACATTTTTGCACTTTACTCTCTATAGAAGTTGAATTCACACATCCATTAACAATATATACATATACATCAATATATGTACATATGAATTGAACTTATTGATAGTTAGGGTCCGTCGTCTCCCACTGACCGCTGACCTAATCCCTGACCCCTTGTGTTCTTCATCAGTGAGATCAAAAGCACTGTAATGCAACTACCCTCAAAGTGGTGGCGCTCTCTGCAGACATCTGAATAAACAGACAGGACACTCAGGGTTCTTTGAGAGCCAGTCAACTCCTCTTTTCTGCATCCAGTTTGGCCCACCAGGGGGTTTCACACACTCCTGGTGTGTGTGTGTGTGTGTGTGTGTGTTTGTCTGCATTCCTTTATGTGTGTTTATACAGTGTGAGTTCATTTTTTTTATACCTGTTTTAGAGTTTTTCTGTTTGTGTAATATTTTTTTTTGCTCTTTTCATTTTCTGTTTGTGTAATATTTTTTTTTTTGCTCTATTTTATTTATTTATTTTCATGAAGGTGGTGCTCTTTACCCACATGGGTAATCTTTCGTGCACCCCTAACGAGCTTGTCATATTCAGCGCATAATGAGGAGCACTAAAGATGAATGTAAAAACGCCTCCATTACACCGCTTTCATCCTCTTGTTCATTAGGTTAGCATAAGGTTACAATACATTACTCCAGTCCCAGTGTTACACACACACACACACACAGTAGCGTGTCACTGATGGCTGGTGTGTTCTGTTGCCATAATAATCCTTACTCACACACACACACACAGCAGTACGCTGTAATATCACCTGCTTGAACTTAACCCTGTAGTGAACCTCGAACCTAAAACTGATTCTCAACCTACATCTGACGTTCCCTTGTAATAACTGCTCATGTAGCGACACATCACTGGGCTTTTCTTCACAGTGTGTTTATAAATCAGTGTTAAAGTCAGACCCACGGCTCCAGTGTTGCAGTAATGAACCAATACTTTTTTTTTTTTTTTTGTCCAAGTGTGTCTGGAATCACGTTACATTAAGGCTTGTCTTCTAAGGAAGACGTTACAGTGGAGAACAGAGTCAGTCTGTTCTGACTCAGTGCTCTGTAGTTAACAGTCTATTCATTAATATAAACAACATTTCATTACTGCAAATATTTATGAAATATTCATGAACTGTGAGGCACTCAAACCCAGTCTGACCAAGTGTTTTTGTAAAACTGTGGTTCTCAAACTATAGTATGCTTAGTTACTTGGGCTCCCTCTAGTGGTACGAGAAGGAATCTAAATTTGTATTTTTTATTTAATTTTTTAAACTGTATTACTCTGTACTCCTGCGTGTATTACTCCATTCTCTGGACTTTTATTCTTCTGTCCTTGTCTCTGTGATCTTCTTAGTCAGAATTATGACATTTGTTGTTGTACAGTTTTCTTCATTTTGTCGACAAAATAACTGGTTTATGGAAAAAGGAAAGAAAATGATCAGATGAACGGATCTGAAAACCTCAGCCGCTTTACACAGAATGATGCGTCCAAAAAAAATCCTAATCGACTGAGTCGGTTCCCCTGATTGGTCGATGTCCGACTCTTCACCACTTTTGTTATTCCGTCTCTGTCTCTTCACCTCTGCCCGTCCCTCCCTTCCCTCCCTCCATTCCTCCCATTTCAGCACCCCTGTCAAGTGCTTTGTTTGCTGTGACTTTCCATGTGGTTATCTGAGCGGAGACAGTATGCCTCGCCCTGGCACAGGACCTCAGTTTCCACGGCAACTTTATAATTGTTTTGGATGCGTTCCAGACGCCACTGGATACCGAGGCATTATTGATGTCAAAAGAAACATGTATGAAATGAGGAGATGTGGAGGCGTCCATATGGTTCCGTACGCAGCCTCACGCGAAGCCATTTGAGCGTTTTTCAATGGGAGTTTTGTGATAGCGCTGAATAGATCCCACATGGGTCACATGATATTTCATAATTTTGATCCCCATGCATTACAAAGGGCATAATGGCGTGCGATACAAGTCAGTGAACTGTGCAATATTTCCTCAATCAATTCCACGAAGGCTTTGTTGCGGCGTGCACCGCGGGGTTGAGTACAGTGACCTCGGTGAAAACAGTAGATCCATCAACGCGAACGGATTCAACCAGACACGTTAAAGTTGCCGGCATCAAAAGCTTCTCCCGTCACTGTAGAAGAGCGCCGCGGCCAGGGT
>NC_024309.1:9349741-9349956 GCF_000523025.1 Cynoglossus semilaevis | reverse complement strand
GCACCCCTCCAGAACCCCCTCCGAAACCCCCTCCAAAACCCCCTCCAAACCCCCAGTCCGACCCCTCGGACCATCTTCGTCTGCGCCCTGAGCTGAGGCCACATTAACCACAACGCTGCAACATTCATTAAGATAACATATAGTGTCAACAGCACTGCGGCCTCGAGTGGATGACCTGACACTACAGGAGTCACAAACCGGCAGACGAGTCAAAC
>NC_024309.1:9347073-9349656 GCF_000523025.1 Cynoglossus semilaevis | reverse complement strand
AGCCTCACCCTCTTGCCTCCCCCTCCCTCCCCTCCCCTCCTCCCACCCACCCTCCCTGTGCTTAATTTATGACCTGTGAGGAGGAACCCAGGGAGTGAGAAGTGAGTGAGACTGGTGTGAAAGCCCTGAATAGAGCAGGGGCAACAGGCCCTCCAAATAACACAAAAGAGGCACCACAGCTGTTTGGAGGCAAAACAAGCCTTGGGGAGGCAGTGTCTTCTGCACCCAGCTCCCAGCCTGGCACTCACGCTGACTCTGTAAGCCGAGTTGTTAGAAAGAACAGTGTAACACAGTTGTCACTTTGAATTTGTAGGGAGGAGAACCCTTCCAAGATAAAGTCCAAGTGAATTTTTTTTTTGTCCCCCCGACTTCAAAAGAAACGTTGCGAAAATAAAATCTGGATTTTCGTTTTGATTTCCCCCAGAATTTATTATATACCCTTGAGTGGTCATCAAGGGAGAGGATGTTCCATACTGGGACATTTGTCTTAGGAACGTTTCATCTTAATATAATGTTATATAGCAAGCGAACAAGGCTGAGGGGGAGAAAAAAAAGACAGACGGATGTAAATGAGGTGGAAAAAGAGAACAAGCCGTGGCTCCGTGGGTCTGTGTGAGCCAAGAGGAAGGAAAGAAAAACAGCACAACAGCCGATCACCTTTACAGAGGCTTGGATCACTGCAGGGCCCACGCTGAGCCGCAGGAAAGTGTCACCAGCCTCCGTGAGCTCGCTGTCAAACGCTGCTTACCGACTGTCAACTGCAGCTAAAAATGATTTCAGGATCCAGGGTTAGAAGTTCAGCGTACTGTTTTCTTCCCCCAGACTGAGGGAAAGAAAAAACGCTGTCACCGATGCTCGGCCCGTTTTAATTTATCCCCCCTCTGTACACATCTCTGCTGGCTTCCCGTTCCTGCAGCATGAACGTCTGCTGCTTGGTTTTCCACTCAGGCCCATTAGCTGCAGCCACATGCAGGACACGTGTGGGCTCCGGGTGAAGCCAGTGTGGCTACAACTTAATTGCAGCACATAGTGTATTTATCTTCAGTACAATGTTGTAGGAGACACTTTGGTGGAACTGTTGTACTGTGTCAGCAGTAACCAACCTCCGTCCAAGTGAATCTCCTTCCACCTCCTCCTTCCACCTCCTTCCTGCTGCACAAAAGAAACTTTACTTCCAGCCTCTGTGTGATCAAATGTATCAGTTTTTTGTTCCAGTCTAAGAAAATAATACAGAATAGATGGTAGGATGTACGGAAACAAAATATGTAACAATAACGTATATAATCTGTAAGATTAGATCAATGATTTATCATTAATATTAAGATTTGGATTAGATCAAAATTCAGATTAAGACTTTGTCAATTGTTCACTCTAGTTTGACCATTGGTGTGAATGTGAGAGTTAGTGTGAATGGTGAATTTGTCTCTTTTTGTTGATCTGGTCAACTGTCCACATCATCCTCAACCAATGATATTAGTGATTGGCTCCAACGTGGTAAAGGTCATGTGTTGCTTCCTGTCTGCATCCGTACAGTCTGGGTTTCTGTGATATGACAATGGTTTCCTGTTAAACTCCTAACGTGGCTCATTTGTTTATGCTGGTTACTGATGTTGTGCTTAAAGGTCATGCACATTCAGCAGCAGTTTCTGCAGGTTCAGTTTTACTCAGGACTTCGTCTTTTTTAAGATTACTACATTTTTAACGTCACATAAAGGAATATTCTTTACAGAACGGAATCACACTTTCTTTCATGGAAAAATGGATCCTCCGTTTACAGGACAGGACAGCCGAACAGACGAAAACATTTGCTTTTTTTTTTTGTTTGACATTTGACCTGTAAAACGGTTTTAGTGTCATGTTTTTTAAGGAGTTGTACCAGTTCTCCTGAGAACGGTGCTTGTGCAGAGAGACTCATCCGGAGCCATCTGTGGACCACGAACATCCCCAAACACCGGGGATCACAAAGGTGTTATTTTTCAAAGCTGCCCCTGTCCACCTCCTGCCGAGCGTGTGTGGCTGTGGTTCAAGGGAAGCTGGGAAACTTCTGAGGCCCTGTTCCACTTGTACCCCCCTCCCTGTCGCCTGCCTCCTCCGGGGGCAGCCCTTTGAGGGCGTCATAACTGCGGCCTGTATAACATGGGTTACTGCTGATGGTGGTTGGTCACAGTTGATGAAGCCTTTAAAGAAGCTCCGCCGCTCATGGTTTCTGTTAAGATTGTGACGAACAGGAGCGAGGCCTGGCAGCCAGACACACACACACACACACACACACAGAGAGAGAGACAGAGGCTGTTTGACATTTTCTAGGCCCTGCATTTTGACCTACGATGGGTAGAGGGTGCTCCAAGTCCACGTTTGAGCAGAATGTTCTCCAGTGCATTGCAATACTACACTGCAGGACCTCCCCCTCACTCACCCCTACTCACCCACCCCAGCCTAAAAAAAAAAAAAAAATCAAATACCCTTCTCCATTTTAGCTGAGTTCCCTCCAGAAGAGGAGTCCTCCTCCATGTTTGCTGCTCCGGCTCCAGCCTTGATGACTGTGACATATGTTGTATTGGACATTGCAGCTGTTGCAGTGCC
>NC_024309.1:9335595-9346987 GCF_000523025.1 Cynoglossus semilaevis | reverse complement strand
CGGGGGGCGGGGGGTGGTGTGGTATCTGGTGCTGCAGAGGTAATGCGGTGGCCGTGCAGCACCTGGTATTCACCTCCGTCTCCACAGAGTCCCCGTGGACGCGGCTCACCGCTGGCACGCCATAAAAGTTGATTGTGGAAAACACTGTCACGCTGAGACGGATAAAAGCAGAGAGAAGACCTGGGCTTTATTTTCAGGTTCTGGATCCAACTGCAGCCGAGGAGAAAAACTGCTGTGCAAATAATAATTTCATGTTTTCTAAAAGGAACTAAAAAAAGAAAAACTCTGTTTTTTCTTTTCAAAATAAGGCTTTCAGACCACGGTTAGAGTTGACCCCCAACCTGACTTTATCTGCCCCCTCTGCCCCCCACCTCGTCCTCCCTGGAGGGAATGTTGTAATGTCCAAAATTCAAATTAGGCAGCCTAATGAATATACAATTTTTTATTACTTGTTTGAGCAAGTAATATTTAAATACATTTTTTATTATTATTGTTTTTAAATAATCGTATTATTATGACACTCACAGATTATTATGTTTTTTTTCTTTCTTTAAAACCAAATTGTTGAGTCAAAAGTTAAATTAAAATTTTAATAGATTACTAAATTGATTCCATTAGAAAATAAAAATAATGATTTCAATGCCTAAAATAAATCTGATTTTAAATAGTTTTCATTGAGAATGAAGTTAGAGAGAGAGAAGAAAATAAGAATTATGAATTAAACCAATAATGTATTTTCGTAATTTTGTATTTTTTATAAAATATCCTTTTGTATTGAAATATATTAATGGAATAATGTATTCATTTATTAATATTTTGGGTTCTTTAACTCAGATTATAATAATACTAAAATAAATTTAAAAGTATAATTATTAATAAAATTAATAATATGAATAATGATACTGTAATTCATGAATTTACATTGTATTTTGATATTGTAATTTATGAATTTACATTGTATTTTTGGACTTACTCTCCAAAGACTGTGATGAAAATTCATGTGTGTGTTTTCACTCACGACTGTGTGTGATTTTGCTAACATGTGTGTGTTCTTTCTGTCTCTCTGTTTGCAGGAAGGAGTTGAGAGGAACGTGGCCCACGCAGACAGATCCGACGCAGCGTCCGTCCTCGTCCGCGGTGTGAGTCAGTGTCGGTGCAGAGGTCAAAGGTCAGTGTGGTTCAAGACTTTTCCTCAGGCCTGTGGTACGATGTGCACAGAGTGGGCAGGAGGGGGCGGCACACAATACTCCACTGTTTGTGTGTCTCTTTCATTCACTTCCTCACACACACACACACACACACACACACACACACACACACGTGCACCTGGACGACTACTCTCCACACAGTTGGAGAGACAGGGGTCAGTGACTGGATGCTCCCAGCTGAGGGCAGCGCAGCCCTGCTCTGACGCACACAGGCGCACGTGCACACGCACACACACTAACACAGACGCACACGTGCACGTGAGTTAATGTCTTTTTTCACGCTGGCACAGAGCAGGGCCGGCCTTGTTGTCTGCACTCGTGTCTCAAACGTGAGCGATAACTGTGTGTTTCCTGAATTTCTCACTGCGTTCGGGCCGTACTCTTAGAAAGCAGAGAGATTAATGTTTGTGTGTTACTGTTGTGATTTTATTGATATTAATAGTACCCATTTAAATAAACACAAGCTATAGGTTTTTTTTTTCTCGTTCAATACAGTTTTCTGAAAAATATGACTTTATTGAGGACATGTTGGTCCTGGACCGCAGGTGTCCTTTTTCTAGGAGCCGGAGTCAAAAATGTTCAGAGTTTAAAATGACTCCTGGGCCAACGGCTCCTACTGTGATACTTAAGATGTGATTAAGCCCCGGCCACACAGTTTTAGACAAATTTTTACTGAGTATTATTTTCCTTGAACACACTTTTAAAATTAGGCAAAGAAAAATTTGTAGCAACTACACTTTACAGAAATATAAATCTATATTTGATTTTACTTGCATGGCTGTTAAACATTGCCAAAAAAACCTCCCCAGAAATTAGGTTATTGTAATATTTTGACCAAAATAGCTAAGTTTATTAGATCAACCGTAAATTAACTTACAGTCTAAGTTAATCAGTCAGTTTTTGAAAAAAAGGTTTCTAGGGAACTTAACAATAATAGTAACACAAATAAAGCAGAAATGGTAACAAATAAAATAGTCCAATATACAGTATGTGTATAAAAGTAAGTCCAGAAATCATTCAAAATTTAGCTTGACGCTAACAAACGGTTCCACAGGTTAAACCAACAAAACAGTTAAAGTTACAGAAACAGAGACCATGGCCATCATTCAAATACATCTGCTCCTTTAAAATAAAAACTGATGATCTTGATTTGAGTAACATCATAAAGTTTCCACATCATGACATTCTGCTAACTGTCACCGGCGCTTTGATATGCATGTTTGAGATGGAGATCTCCCAGCAACCGTCAGCCTGGAATCTTACTTTGGGGCTTGGAGAAGTTGTCCGTGACGGATGTCTCCGTGATTATTTCAGCAATAATGCCATTAGTGATGGTTCAGGAAAATAGAAACCGTGCGAGATATATGAAATAAGGTGTGTGTGTGTGTGTGTGTAATGGATGGGCATTTCATTAGCGCAGTGAGGGACGTCCTGCAGTGACAGGCTGTAACGCCTGTGAAGACACTGAGTTCCTTTTTGGTGGAAGGCTCGTTTTCACACATTAAAAGTGGGTTGTAATACAAATAAAAATCTAAATAAAAGTGCTGAAGGCTGATTAAATTATACATGGGCAATAGACTCCACTTTTCACACAGGCAAAAGTTTCTGTAAACTGCTGACCCTCGCTCAGCGGTCGATCTCATCGACAACCTCTCAATACGGGGCTGAAGAAACGGCCGTCGTTACGCCGCGGTATCGATCCAAAACACAAGAAATCCTGCAGCTGTTAATCATTCGTGTCAAAATCTGTGTAACATAACCCGGTCAGGCCTAGCGCAGGGACGGGGGGGTCGCGGGGGTTGCAGGAGGAAGTGGAATGTACGAGGAACAGAGATGTTGATCCCTCTGCCGCTTTGACGTCAGGCATCCATCTACTGGTGTTATTCCTTAATCTGATTCACTTGGCTGCTCAGCAGAGCAGCGCTGCCTGTTGGAAAGGTTTCATGTGTGTGATGGATGCTATTGTCAGAAATGCCAAGGTCAATATGCAGTGCAGCAGCAAAAGAGGAAAAAAAAAAGACGGACTTTCTTATTTCAAAAAGTGCTTCCCATGTATCATCATCTCTGCAATCTGACCTTGCTTCCCTCTGTAATAACATTCAGAGGGAGGACAACTGCTGGGTGCATGCTCACGGGCTGGCGCTGATCTTTAAAACGGGTCATGGCACCGCGGAGATGAGGCCCGTGTCACTCATGGCAGTGGTGCAGGCAGATTACTTACAGTGGGACAGATCTGGGAATGGAGTTGTACTGTCTGGCGGGAATGCTGAAGAAGACAATTATGTCTTGATTTTTTTTTTTTTGCAAACGGGGGAGCCGTGGCGTGACGCCCGCGCGATCGCTCAAGAGCAATCATCATCACACCCTCCTGGAATTTCGACTGATGCGGTGATGGAACGACAATTTTTAGCTAATGACAAATACTGAAACAGAACACGTCGCGCAGACACAGACAATCACTCGGTTGACGGTTGAAAACCACTTCTTGGCTCAGTTTGTCAGAGCTGCCGGGGACACATCAAAGACACGTCTTAATATGTTTTAGGTCAGTGTTTTCTGGGCTCCCATATTTTAAAAGTCACAAACCTTCGTGACCCAAGTCAGTAGACATTATTCGTAAACTCCTGGGAAACATGATGCAAGACGACCCAAAAAGAAATCTCTTACGACCCACCTGAGGGTTGTGACCCAGTCTTTGGGAAACAATGTTTTAGCTATTGAAAAAAAAGAAAATCCTACCCTGTGTCTTGGAACTTTTTGACTTACCGTCCTTTTTGGATGAGCAAAAAATCCAATTCTAAAACACGTCATGTGCTAACATAGATACAAGCGAATGGGTCTTTGGATGCATTTGTACATAGGCATTATTATCCATTCTTCTAAGGCGTAGACTATGGAAGTTTGCCTGTGTGAGTGAGTGTGAGGTTTGGCTGGTGCAGGCACAGAGGCATTAACAGTCCTCGATGTGGTTGTGCTGAAACTGGTGTTTAAACCTTTTAGCTTTGTCACTTTCTGTGACGTTTTAAATGTGAACTTTGGATCAAAAGTGACAGTTCTACAATCAGTACTACTACGTTTTGGCAGTATACACGTCCGTGTACTCGGTACAGGAGAACTTGACTGACTCTCCTTACTTCCTTGAAAGTCAAGGCGTCTTTATTCAACTCTGCAGACTGACATCATTACGGTGTACTCTACTCAGTGAAGGTCAATCAAGGAAGGGAAATAAATGCATTTATATCTGGAGGGGCTCTCGCAGCTATTACAGCCGTCACATTATATAAGTGTTAATTTCCTAATTGCTCGGTGAGCAGCTTAATTACTAATGTAGTCTTAATGGGCTGGTCTGATGAGGTGAAAAACATTACATGTTGAGTTGGAACGAGGCTGCCCTGATATGGTGGACATCCCCCGACCCTGCCCCACTGTACACACACACTAACACACTAACACACACACACTAACACACACACACAGAGTTTTGTCTTAGCCTGACTGATGTAAGGAAATGGCTACAAATGTGAGTGGTGTTTCCCCACTGAGCCCTCATCTCTGACCGTCCACTGATTCACCGCTCCCACAGGGGAGACTGACCTCCTCAGCCACCTGGGGGCGACCCCCCTACGTACAGTTAAATATGCTCACAGGAAGGAAGCAGCCGGGAGAAAATCATGTCGTTAATAGTCAACACCGGTCCTGCTGCCTCCGCCGTGTCCGGCGCCGCTCTCTCTTCTCAGGCCAGGGAATAAGAAATACCCCAAGTCTTAGAAAATGACTTCAATTAACTGTAATGTTAATCACTATTGCTCAGAACCAAAGTCAAGCTGAGAAATCCCTTGATGGAAATTGTTATAATTGCCCTAACAGTGGGGATGAATATTTCTCCCTGCTTAATTACATGTGACTTAATATTTAAATATACCATTTGTGGGTTTTAAAGTATCTTAATCACAGCCATTAATTTAAAATATCTAGCATTTGGAGTGGTGGGGGAGCAGACAAACACCTTTTACAGTCTGACTGGTTACACGTGGCAGGTAACGTTAGCAGAATGTCAGGTATGTATTATGCAGGAGGTGCTGCTGACGGGGCCTGTACGCTGCGACAGGAACAGGTAATTGCGCTCCCTCGATGAGGTAGGAGGCAGCGAGCCACGGGTTCCACACAGAGAGGAGTCTGGGGTCTCACGGCTCCAAACCATCCATCCTGATGGAGGAAACTTAGACAGAATTTTTTATCACTAGCATGGAAATGGAAGCTTTTTTTATGGAAGTAAGTTTTGAGAGGAAGTCAAAAAAGTTTAAAAAGAGAATAATCTTTATTTATGAAAATAATAAATCTGCTTCTCAACATTCAGTAATGGGAAAAAAACATGATGTGATTTTTTTGTGAGGGTTTAAAAAACCCATGATCAAATAAGAGTTAACACAATAAAAATGTTAACGCTAAAGTTAACAATTAGATAAAAAATTAAACATAAGAAGTAAATGTTAACAACTAGATAAAAAATTAAACATTCAAAGTAAATGTTAACAACTAGATAAAAAAACATTCGAGTCTCATTAACTTTAAAACATTGTCAAAATAAAAGATAAAATTTAAACTATATTTAATGATAAAACTAGAAAACTGAAACAAAGCTGTTGGAAACACATGATAATTCAACCATTTAGTTTCAGAACTTGTTGACTTCCTGTCACAGTTCTGTTGTTTTGCTAATCTGCTTTACTTCTAGTTACATGTGTAAAATAATTGCGTATGTTAGCCTCTTACCCTGTTAGGCTAAATGCTAACAGGTTTGAAGGTCAAGATGGAGGATAAAAGGAAACTTTTTCCGTGTCATTGTCAAGTTTTGGTGTATTTTTAGAACGTCTACTAACTTTCCAGGAAAATTGGGTTTGTAAATAATTCACAGCGTTTTGTAAAACAGTCCCAACCTTTTTTTTTAGGCTCTCTTTATGAATTTGCTTCTAAATTTGCAGAATTTCTAATGGCACTTTAGGGATTGGGTATAGACTAGATGCCCCGTCCTCCTCCCTCGTCGCTGTGGTCATTTAGAGGCTCCGCATGTGTCACGGCTTCTCGAGGACCAGGGGTGGCAGCACCGGTGTCCTGGCCCTGCGCCAACTGTGACTGACTGTCCCAATCTGGCCACCTAAATCACGGCCTCATCTAATTGGCCGGCTCGCCTGCTGTTCGCCGACCCCCGTTGCTACGTGCGTGGCCGAGGCCTTCTGTAGAAGCAGATCGTGTTTGCAAACCATTATGGTTGTGTATGGTCAGTGTGTGGGGATGGGGCCAACAGTTGGGAACAAACAGGTAACAAAGTCAAACGGGGGGGAAAAAAAAAAGTAACGCCACGACCGCAGAGCTCTGCTTCGTCCGTTTGCCTTTGAGTTTTGTGTCAGGCAATAATAATAAGTTTGCAATTTCGGAGCAATTACTGCAATACACACAAATCAGCCTGACACTGGGACGCCGAGCCTCCGCCATGCTGTCACTTATCGGGGGTTGACAGTATGCTCAGAATGCTGCAGGGCTCACAAACACACCAGCGCGCAAACGCTCGGCGCTCGGCTCCACCGACAACTGTGCTCACGCAAGTTTAGTTAAGCAGGCCTCAGAGTCACGCAGTGTGAATGAAAAAGAGAGTGGGAGTGAGTGAGCAGCTGCAGGAGCCGTGGGGTGGGTAGGGCCTTATGGGTGAGGGGGTTGAGGAGACCCAGAGCTGGGGGCCGCCTGTTTAATTGGAGCTCATTTACACAGCAGTGGAGCAGGAGACACCTGAAGGGCCTTCCCTGCCCTATCAGCTAAATGGCTCCAGCTCCTCTTCCTCCACCAGAGGATTTTCACCGTCTTGTTTATCCACTTGTTTTCACGCGTTGTTCCTGCTTTTCACTCTGCGCTTTAACTTCATCTTTGGATGAATTACAACCGCTAACGCTGGGTTGATTTTTCCATGTGGCAAACGGAGCCTTATGATGAAAAAACGTTTTTTTCTTTTCAGAGAAATTATAAAAAACAACCACTGTGTCAGGGTTTTAAAACTGAACCATCACAGATCTCAGAAGGCTGTTTCTGGGGACCCGTATCACAAACCTTCACCACCTAAGTCAATAGACATTGTTCGTAAATGACCGTGAACTCCTGGGAAACATGATGTGAGACGGCCACAAAAATACAATCTCTTGTGACCCACCTGAGGGCCACGACCCAGTCTTTGGGAAACAATGGGCTAGAAAATAACTTTTTGCCATTTTCAACGACTTGTTTTTGGCAGTAGAAACCTTTCAGCCACTGCAGTGGAGCCATAGCCATAGATGTATATAGAAAATGGACTCCACCATTCATTACCTTCAAATATCACTGGGTTTTTTTTGAGAAGTCACTGTTTGTTCATTTACTGCAGGAAAGGTTCAAAGTAACTTCATTTTCCTTTGATAAAAATGTTCACCGTGAGTCATTTTCCAGGTTTTAATATGTGGAGTTTGACGTCAAAACTTAAAGTGACATTGAATTCAGATTAAAATTCTGGACAAAGCTGCCGGGCTCCTGCTGCACGATTCAGCCGTCAATCAAACACCGGACCGAGTCAAACCCAAACTCAAACTCAAACCGCTGTTAGATTTCGAGAACACGTCTGCACGCGTAGCCGCGTCATACGCACATGAATGCTAACCTTAAGTGATGCATGACCAACGACCACCTCATCTTTGTGTGGGTTTTGTGAAGAAGGTAGTTGATGGGGAGGAGAACAGGAGGAAGAAGAAGGAGGAGGGGGTGAGACAGGGGTGGGTGAGGCAAAAGAAGGAACAACTTACTGTAATCATAGTCATGTTCAATCAGACACCTGCTATTACGTTGATAAATACACTTTTCCCAGTGTGAGTCAGGAGGCACTGAGTACCCCTAAGGCAGTGTTCTTCTTTTTAACTACCTGCTCTGCTTAGCTCCTCCACTCCACCACCAACTCTCCTGCCATTAACTCACATTTCACCCAGTCTCACAAGATGTCCCAAAAATCTATTCCTTATGGGGCACCGTATGATGGACTAAATGGAGTCCTCAATAGTGGGACCCAGAACAAATTCGGTGAGTGGTCTTTGTGGCTTTTGGGGAGTGAACGAGTGGGGAGTTTGGGACAGTTTTTAGCCCATTACTAAGTACTATTCTGTTCTTTTTTTCCCCCCTCTGTGCTTACGGTAATAAGAAAAAATGGGAGCAGAGTGTATGTCTTAGGGCGGGAGGGCTGTGGGCGAACAGAGAGGTTGGTGTGTCGGGGGCGAGGAGGGTGCGCAGACAAAGCTCCTTGCCTCCTTAATCTCTCGTCTCGCCTTTTCCAGCTCCCGTCGGTTCCCCCATGCTGGTGATGGGGCCGAGAGGATGCCTCCTGTTGAGTTTCTTACTCAGCACGTTGTCATGGCCGCCACAACACCTGATAAACATTAAGTACAGGCTGTGATACCTAAGTGTTATTATTGTTGTTTATTCATTTTATGTCCCCTTTGTGTTTTACAGTCTCTGCAGCTTGTCTGCAGCTGTCGCTGTGGCTAAGATAAGGAAGTGGTGAGGGGGCCGTGCATGTGTTCAGGATTACTTTTCCTTGAAAGAGCCAAAAGAAAAAAAAAATAGACCTTTCATTGGCCCAGATTCTAGAGCTCAGGGATTTAATTAGCCAGCTTATCCAGATAACTTAGTACCTGGTAAGTCAGGCCCAGCAGCTTAGAGTACTCTCTGATTTTAAACAACATACAGAACATTATAGGAGTGCAGAAGTATTTGGAAAAAGTACACCTTTCACAGTTTGTGTCAAAACTAACGAACCTCTGTTATCTAAGTACATGTTATTAAAGTAACTTAAAGTAACTGTGGTACTTTTGATCGTCAGAGTTCTAAATAGCCAACTTTGAAACGTCCAACTTAAAGTAACTGTGGTACTTTTGATCATCAGAGTTCTAAATAGCTTTGCCTCCAACTTTGAAACGTCCTTGAATCTTTCATTGACTCTTCCACTTCTCCACCTTCTCTTCTACACTAAATATTTGGTTTTCATGCAAAACTTGAGTGGTAAAATTCCAACCTGTCCTACATTAACTCTTGTTGTGAATCCACCTATTGACCCGAATACAAACCCAGCTGAGGTGGGTCGTATCATTGAGGTCATAATGTAAACCCTGATTGAGGAAAAATAGAGTATCAGTAAAATGACACCATGGTTGAACTGTTTGGCCATAATTTAAACTCTTGGAACTAAAGAGTACCGCACATCCCCACGAACATCGTTCCCACTGTGAGGAACGGTGTTGGCAACAACATGTTTTTGGCAAATTTTCCCTCAGCTGCAACCAGGACTATGACAATTTTAATATCACAACTTCCTGAATCCGACTCGCATTTCCTTCTGTCTGCGGACACGCGGCCCTGCCAGCTGCCTCCGTTCTAATCACAGGTCTGGGGAAAGTTCAGAGGCTGCCGTGCACCGCAGTCTGACTGATCAATAACAGAGACTCTGTCCACACGTTTGCCAAAATAAAGAGACAGAAATTTCTCTTCAAATGTCATTTGTCTGTGTAAATCCACTAATAGTCGGCCTTTCATCAGCACTACAACAATATTGAATTTGGTTTCCCGCTCTGTCAATATTATGAATGGAGAGAGCAAATTTGTGAAAGCAGCGCGGTTAAAAGCCAGATCTTCAATGTGGCCGAAATCAAAACTTGCTTTGAAACTTGTACGTCCTGTGTTCATCGTCCTCCAAATATTTCCCTCTGTGATCCCTGGAGCCTGAAAGAAAAACTCATAAGTTTGTGGTCAAAGTTCAAATGATTACCCAACACAAGCCAGAGGCAGAAAAAAAATAAAAGAGAAGCACGCAGCAATTTGCACAAAATGCCTAGAAAGACATCATATCTAGCTAGGCAGCTAACCATGTAGTTAGCTACGTAGCTACGTAGCCATGGAGTAAGATCTAGATAGATAGATAGATAGACATCTTGTTAGCTATCCAGCTATTGAGCTACCTAGTTAGCTATCTAGTTAGCTATCTATTTAGTTAGCTTTATGGATAGATACATTTTTCTAATTAGCTGAGTGAAACTCATCATGTGTTGTTGAGGCTCAGCTCGTATTTAACATGCAGGCGACAAAGCCCAGCGCTATATCACTGTATGAATGAACGACCTCACTTTGACCCAACCAGGGGAGGAAAACACATGTTCTGCTGGTCTTGGTTGACTGGCTACCTGCAGAGAGGGTTGGGAATTCCTCCAGCAGGAGGGACGTGGAGATGGAGGAATGGAAGAAAGCGAGGATGAGGAGGAGAATAAGTCTCCATGTGTCCCCGGCTCTTCATGACATTAACTTATCTCACATTAACGCGGAGAGGATGTTGGCGTTTTTACCTCTTTATTAGACCCGTCTGTTGTCCGCTTCATAAATTTAGGGCGTAGGATTCTTGGTTGTGGTTCAGAGGGAACGGCCAAACAAGAGTGCGGCGTGTGAGTTTGGTGATAACGACTGAAATAGTACAGTGGATTGAACTTATTATGGGATCAGTGTGTGAGTGTTAACCTCTGCTACGACTGGAGACTAATAGACATTTAACGTGACGTTACAAAGCTGCTTTCCTCCTTTAGACCCCGCTCAAACTGCAAATCTTATGTTTCCCGCTATGAGCCCAGCGAGCTCCGAGGCTACCTATTGTTTTTTTATTACGTGCAAAGCATTTTTCCACTTTCTAAATCTACGGAGGAATGTGAACTCTTTGTCCACCACTGCCTCGATTCACAATCGGCCTCCGTACTTTCTCCACCCATGTTCCTGTGAAACACAGGTCTGGATTTCATTAGGGGCCACGTTGTGTGTGTGTGTGTGTGTGTGTGTGTGTGTGTATGCGCGCACATGTGTTCATGTCGGAGGAAACAAAATGGAGACACTTTAAATGCCTGAATGTAACATTAGAGCGTGGGCCAAAAGCCTGTTATTCTTTATCTGTTGATGCACACGTGTGTGTGTGTGTGTGTTCACAGTCGTGATGTGTGTGTGTCACTAGCAACTTTGACATATTGTAGTTTTTTTTGACAATATTTTGCACATGTGGTGAGTCGCCATGTGCAAACACCAGCAGCAGCAGCAGCAGCAGCAGCAGCAGTTACAGCAGCCGCCGGCCCCACCACCACAGCCGC
>NC_024309.1:9318832-9333352 GCF_000523025.1 Cynoglossus semilaevis | reverse complement strand
GGAAAAAAAAAAAAAGCCTCATGTCTGCGTTACAAAGGCGACACAAAGCTGTAGAGATACAGACGGCTACAACATGGTGCGGGCGGTGGATAAAGAGCCCCGCTCCTGTTAGCGGACTGTAGGGTGAAGGGCAGAATGAGGTTGGTGAGGGGTTTTTGTAGGCGGTCCACATTGCCCCTTTATTTACTTTGACCTCAGGTCTGCAGGAGGCCCAGGGAGGGCACATGCCAAACTCCCCAGGCGGGCAGAGCTGCCCTGGCCTCTCTCTCACCTCTCTGCCCGCCCCTCTGTCTCTGCTCAGATATATGTCTGCGATGATTCCCCGCTCCTCTAGTCTCACATATGTGGGATTAGACAGTTGCTGCACGCTGAAACAAGATTTTCCTGATACTGTTTACGTTAGAAACTGAATCTTCTCCCTGTTATTCTTAGTCAGGAGCGAAGCTGAAAGTTAGGCCATGGCATTTGCATTTGTTGTTGATGTTTTTACGACTCTGACGTGTGTCACTTTTTTGGTGATTTCACCCTCACAGACCCCTCAGAAGTATAGAAATTCAGGTGATGCTGCAATTTATTTATTTTTATTTATTTTACACCATCATCCGAGCTTTGGTTCATTTTCCTACAGAATAGCTGGAGGATATTCTTAGACAAATTATTATTTTTTTCTCCAGGCCTGAGCAACGAGACACATGAAACTTTAATCTTAAGTAAACGTGACACGTGTTTCGCGAGGACGGCGTTTTGTAAACGTGTACAGCTAATTGCTAAATTATGCACAGGCTTCATCAATCCCTTCCTTAATAAACTTACAATTAGTGGCAGAAATGGGAGGATGATGGGAAAAAAGGGGGACGAGGAGGGAGCAGCGGCTCTTAAGATGTTCATTATTCAAATGAGGCAGAGTGTACCTGCCTGATGTCAGTGTCATCACAGTAGTAATTATTACCATGGCAATGCTCCTGCGATGGAGAATCATTGGAGAGCATGATTTTATTTAGTTAAAGCAATTACATACTGTGATTAGAAATACAAACATCACTGCAAAGTTAAAGCATTTCTGTGATTTAATGGGTCAAAACTGCTTATTTTTTAGCCAGAAAAATGAAGTTTGCACTAAATATTTCTCAGCACAGAATAATCTGAAGCACGAGACGCAGTGAAGATGATGTTCCATTAACAACGTGGCTCAGAAAGTAAAATGTACCCGTGGAAAGGCAATATCATTCTGAGCAAACGATTCAAATCCATTATTTTTAGGGCCATACGCCGACTTATTTTTCCAGTGTGAGTGGAGAAATCTCGTTCCATGAGGGGACGGTTAATTGATTGTCAAATCATGTCGCGGTGGAGCGGGTAACTGGGAATGACTCCGGGGCAAATATGTCCTCGCGAACACGGTGCCCTCCTGCCCGGTGAGCTCAGCAGAGTCCGTCGCAGCACAGTGGTGCTTCTGAAAATGTCACCCCACGATGACAGTCATATTCCATTACAGCTATCGCTCAATATCTTCACGCAGGGCAAATTACAGCGCTTTAACTGAGCTTAATGTCACCAAAGAAAGAACCATATGGATATAAAATGAAGTAGAAATACATTTTTCCGGGGCTTCATCAAGCACCAAATTGCATTTGATCTTTATGTTCATGTTTCACTCTCGCTTTAAAGATGAGGACGAAAATACAGCAGACAAAAAGAAGAAAGGGATGAAACGCTGCACAACAGATGTGTTTTGTGTCCAAAGTAACACGCTGGGACATATTGAAGGACCAATTGCTCTACTGTAAACCGTTTTGCCATTGAAAACTCAAGCCGGTGACAAAATCCATCAAATTCCAGTCCCTCCGACGCTCCTGAATGTATTGGACTTCTATGGGGACACGAATGAAGCTGCTGGACATCCAGCGAATTTTCGGCTCCATCTTGTTTTCTCTTTGCCGAGAGGCTCAAACTTGGGCCTGTGGTTGCCAGGCGCCTCCTGAGGTGACTCTATCAGAGCCAGTCAAGCCTGAAATCAATCACTCACAGCCATCAAAGACTGCCCTGCATCGCCTTTGTGACTGAGCCATCTGGGCCTCAGCACACTGTCTACATTTATCTCTATGAACTATATAAAGCATGCTTTATTTATTTATTTCCCTCCCTGTATGAAAGAGAAAGTACAGTTCATGGCATAAAGCATGCTTTATTTATTTATTTTTCACTCCTTGTATGAAAGAGAAAGTACAGTTTATGGCTCCCTGTATGAAAGAGAAAGTACAGTTTATGAGAGTATTCAGGATTTTTTTTTTTTGCGTCAAATTAGTTGAGATGCTGTGACGAAACAGGGTTAAATAATACGTTTTAATGGTTCAATTTTTAATTCTTAAATATGGCCATCTGACAGTTAGGAAGACGCAGTGGCATCCATCACGCGTGCATGCTTTTATTCTACACCTGTTCACAGCCTTCAGCTACATGCATCTCCTGCATGGCATCATCTGCTTGAACTACTCTCCCTGTGTGGAGGCCTTTCTCCTTTGGCCTGACTCTGCTCCGTCTCCCTCTGCTCTCCACTCCCTCCATCCTCACAGCACTCTCTGCTAACTGCCCAGCACTGGCAGGCTGGAGTGAAACACCGCTGAGTTTGTGTGTGGCAGCTGCCATTGGAGGGCAGTAGAGCACCAGCACATCCATCTCTATTAAGAGTGGCCTCCCTGGCCCCTAGAGGGTGAGGATGGGGAGGAAGGGAGGAAAGGAGAGTGACCTCTGAGCATAAAGCACTAGTTAGAGGGATGTTGGGAGCACAGAGACAGGCTGGGGGAAATGTGGACAGGTCAGGCTGACACTGGACCCCAGTGGCTGTGTGGACACTGCGGTATGTGGCCCCACAGCAGCACACGGACACAGACTGCCTGGGTCACAGACTGCCTGGGTCACAGACTGCCTGGGTCATGTCTGTGGAGGTGGGAAGAAATAATTAAAGCACAAAAAGAATCTGAATATTAAAATTAAAAGTCATTTCAGCATTAATAATCAGATAAGAAAAAGTATTTTAAAAAATCAGAAAACGAATTTCGGTTCACCTCAAAACTGTCATGATTTTTGGATTTTTTTTTTGTACCCTGTCGACTTTTTTTGTCTCGACCAAATCTTTTTTATTCAAAAACTGTTCAATACTTCTAAAATATACTGCTAATATTCACCGTCAGCTTGACTGTAGACGACTTCAACAAATCCCCTCATATCTAATCTGAATAATAATCTACTTTAATGTAAAATAGACATTAAAGCTGTTTAATGACTGTGAAGGCACTGCCTTAAAACTGTACTGACATTTTAAATTATATTTTTATATATGGGAGAAAATAGTATAGAAATGTATGGAAATTCTGTTGCTTTCCCTGTAAAAATCACACTGATGAAATTTTTTCAATTCCTAATATATTGTAAATTACTATTTACAATATAATTAAAAGTAAAATTAAAGAGCATTTATAGTTTCAGTGGAACAAAACATGTTACAGACATTTTTATATTTCAGACACGTTTAGAGTAAATTTTAAATAAAATTCCTTTAGTAACATTTATTTTAACAGTGGCTTGTGAGTTTAAAAAAAAAGTCTTGGGTTTTGTGTAGTACATTTAAGTTCCTCTCAATTTGTTTGAAAAACACAACGGCCATCGGAGGGAAAAAAGCACAACAAAAACACATGTTTTTGTTGTGCTTTCTGTTTTGACATGAACGCCGTCCATGTTTTCTTCATTCCACTTATGCAGCAGAGAAATGTTATTCTCCATTCCCGAGTGCAGCGTCTCAGACTTTGGCCGTCTCTTTTATGTAGCACAGAAACTCCTCGCTGTGAAGGGGTCTCATAGTTAAGAATTCCACTTAGAGCAGAGCACGCTCAGCTCTGACACTATACCAGCAGATTCATGTTTCTGGATCTGAGCGACAGTCACGACATGTTTGGAGGTCAGATGTTGTCCTTAATAATAATAATAATAATAGTAATAATAATAATAATAATAATAATAATAATAATAATAATAATAATAATAATAATAATAATAATAATAATAATAATAATAATAATAATAATAATAATAATAATAATAATAATAATAATAATAAATTCTATTTTAATACATCTGGTTAAATAATTCTTCTTTAAAAATAAAGAATCTACATTTAATTTAAAGAACATATTGCAATAATTACTTTGTTTTGTCTAGTAAAATTTGTAAGATAAAATTATTTTGTAGTAGCAAATAAGTGCGAGCTCATTCTAGGAAAGGCAGTATAATAATACTAATAATAAAAATTATTATTATTATTTTAATACACACACACATATGTCCAACACAGCTCTAGAAATCCCAAAATATTTCAAAAATATTTTTTTAAATCTTACGTTTAACATATAATATTACCATCATCGTAATATTACTATAAAAAAAATCTGAAAATCTTTGTCCAAACCCTCTAGAGAATCCTCAAAAGTTTATTTTTTTATCATTTATAAGATATAATTATTCATTTTATATTAGATATTTACTATAGTGGAATAGGTGAAAAAGTAAACAAGAAATATATTCACATCAAAAATAAAAAATGAAACAGATTTACTATCATTTTCTTAATCCCATGCAAATGTTATGGTTTTTTAAATTTATTTTAAAGCATCAAAATTATAGTCAACACCAGAATCCCACGTGTCAGTTCATAAAGATCTGATTACAGTGTAACGTAAATATGTCGCCTGGTTCCTCTGATCTTTTCACAGTGTTGCTGTAGGTGGTGACAGATATCGATTCTTTCTTTCCTCTGACATCATTGCTTTTTATTCAACATTAAATGTAACTCAAGTTTTTTTTTTTTTTCTGCTACGACGCCTCCTGAGCCTCTGATGGATTCTCATATTACAGGAACTGGTTAGGGTTTCCCTTGTATAATGAGGAACCTTCCAGAACGTTGACTCTACTTGTCTCATTTGCACTCACACCAACTGCTTCTGTGAGTAAACAGAACTGGTTTTTAAATTAGTTAATGTTGAACAAGGAAGAAAAAAATCAGTCAAACACTTTTTATATCCGTGTTCCTGTAAATAATTTTCCAGTTGAATAACCAAACTACACATTTTAGTTTTTAACACATTTCCCACAACTTCTCTAGTAAAAATGAATACCTTTTTTTTTTCAAAGCTTTACGCCCATTTGGAAGCCCATATAAGACCAACTGGCGGGCCAGCTCCAGCCCCCGGGCCATATCTTTGCTAAAAGGGATATTAAACGTACTAATACATTATGATCCCCTGGTGTTTAATTGTGGAAGTGTCTCTGTGTCTCTGTCAGGATGTGCCGTTTGATAGCAACGCCACATGCAGCAGGAACCCAAAGTTAGCAATGATGATGACGCCAGCATTTTCCCAACAACGTTAGCATGTTTATCAGAGCCGCAGGGCAGAGAAGGACCTTTTATTTCCCCTCCTGCTAATTGTTTGATTTCCTGTTGCCGCTGGAGAGCTGTGTGTTGTGCAGGGGGAGCAGAGAGAGAGAAGGCCCAGGTTGGCTTGAGCACACTCACTTCATTTGTCGCAAAACTACAATGGCTGCGGGCTACTGCTGCCTCTCTCTGGAGCTTTGTAGAAATACCACAGTGACACAGTGACAACTGACGCTGTCTGTCTACACTTTCATTTTTTTTTTTTTTTTTGCTCCCCTCCTCCGTCTCAAGCTGCCACCCTTGCAGTGTCTGTGCTTGTTTGCTTTTGCAGCCTTTTACTTCCCTAATAAGCAGAGGATGTAACACTGATGCCTCCGTGAAATTCCAAGCCATAAATCAGGGCTTTTTAAAAGGGGGCAGGTTATTCGATGTGGCGTCCTCTTCTCGTTTCCAGCCTCTGCCTTTATTGTGCGCGTGCATCTAAAAGTTGTCATCGGTTAGTTTTGCATAGAGATACGATCCTCTCGTCCCACACTGATCCCCAGTTCTTATTCCAGCAGGTGGTGGGCTTTAAAAGTTCTAGTTTGTAAAGCAGCCGTGGGAGAGATGACACATTTACGATGAGCGGCGCAGGCCGTGCAGCCTGCGGACGCAGCAGCCAGTCCCTGCTCACGGCGTGCACTGCACGGCGGACGGGTGCAGAGCGTTGCATTGTGGGCGTCCTTGGGAGCGGCTCTAACCCCACATAGAGTGCCGGACTCACCTACCACTGTTTAATCACAGAGGGCCATTCTCATGGAAATGTATGTTAATCAGGACACAAGGAGATTGTTTTAATCGGATTGTAGGTTTTGGGAGGGTTTTGTTTTCCTCTTGCCTCCAGAACTTTGGGAATGCGTCGGGAACAAAAAGTGCCGTTGTCAGGTGGCAGTAAGCCAGTAATTCCTCTCACAGCTTTTTGACGTTAGCACAATTCCGCTGATGGTCAGATTCTCCACAGGGAAGTGCACGGCGATTGGGCTTCTGTGCGATCTCACCCCTGAACCTGGGTGCTGTCCTTTTGAATTAACTCCAGGAGAGACGCCACGTAGCTGGACTGCTGCAGCTCCAGCATTTGATACAGAGCCACGAAAAAGCTGGAGCAGGTTCAAAAGATAGACGTGAGAGCAGAACTAAATCATTAGCCCCCTGAAGACAATGAAATTACTGTTAGATTCCACGATTTTTTTAGATAAAACAAGAAATAATTACGATAAATTTATGAGCTTAAAGCGAAAAACAAATTAGTAAAATTCAACAACGATAGTAAGTACAACACATCAGCATGATACATAAAAAAACTGTGGGGTTTCAGACCAAGAAAACTCAAAGTCTGCAGACGAGAAACCAAAGCCCAAAGAAACAAATCTGAAGAATTTACACAAACAAAACTCAATTGCCAGAGAGACGATGGTTTTATGGTTAGAAAGGAAACACCATAACCATTCAGGTGTGACACTGTGAAGATGTTTGTGCAGGTGGAAATATTGTAAAGTATAAGGAACTATGAAGAAAGAAGAATCTGAGAACCTAAAAGAATAACTCGAGTTGTCAGAAGTAAAACTTAAAGAGAAACAGAGAACCATTTGAAGGGTTAAATATCATTGGCTGGTCAGGACCATGGGTCACAGGATACCAGGGGATCATCCATCTTGGGACTGGAGTTATCTTGCTTCTTAAGAACCAATGAGAACGTTGGGGTGGAGCTAAGACTGCTGCAGCTCTCACATGAACCGGAGCAAAAAACAACAAAAAAATTTTCATTTTCACTTAAAATCTTTGCCAACTAATTAAAATTAAAATTCCTTTACTGCAAAATTTTAATCATTACCGAGCACCGATATTTCAAATCTCCTAAATAAGCCAGTTGGTTTAGAAATGTTGTACAGTAGAAGCAGAGTAGCTCATTCTGATACCGTATGCCCCTCTGTCATCCACCTTATACATTTTTACATCAAGGCATTAAAATGAACTTATACTGTAAATTTCTTATGAAATTGCATTAGAGTGTTGTCAGTAATTGTGATGTGTGGCGTGACAGCAGCAGCAGCAGCGAGTGAGTGACTTGTGCCACGTCGCCTTGGGTTTCGTGTGACGGATGCTCCTGCCAGTGCCAGTGCATTTCTGTCTGCCAGCAGGCCTTTAATCCCTCCTAATGGGGGTTGTCATCTCGCTGCTAATTTAAATGCTCCAACCATGCAGCTCCCCCACCTGGCTAAGCTAATCTCAGTGCGAAGGGCCCCCTACCCCACAGCTAGCTGCCTCGTTTTGGGGGCCTTGGGGCCCGGGGGCCCTCGCCACCCTCCTACACAACAACAGCATCTTTCAATCATCTCTCCCTGATTGTATTAATCTTATCTGTGTTTAATTACATTTTTTAAGATTATTGCTGTATGCCATCTTTGCACACTGTGGGGGCCACACCGGGCTGCTCATTTCAGATGCATTTTCATTTAGACACAAATCCACATCAAAGGCTGCCAGAAATTATAGAGGAGCCATTTTTTTCATGGATGAAAGAGTTTGGAAACATTATTCTATATCTAAAGGTTATGGAGGATAGGGATCGGAATCGTATTTTGTTTAACTTTTATACAGTTGTTTTAGGCCGGCCGTTAAACACAGTGATGTACATTTAAATGAATGATGGGAAAACACATCAAAAACATTTGTTCTTTTAGATTGTGTATGTTTATCTACTATATTTGTGAAAATGAACTTTTTGTGCTAACAGTAGTAGAGCATAGTTAGCCCGTAGTTACAACAAAGCAAACAAAGTAGCTAAGGTTAGCCATGTGAATGCTAACATTCTCAAAGACAACTAAAGCCTTGAATAGCTAAGCAGTGTGAAACTACTAAGTTACTATAGCTGAAAGTTTTATTACTGTATACGAGCCTTAAAATACTATTGATCGTTGTCAGCTGGAAAGAATCTGGAATAAATATCCGCCATGTTGTTTGTACGGCTAACAACTCAACATCCCTGTTGTGTAACTTTTTTTTCACAATCATAAAACATTCAGCTTCCATAGATTGGTGTTATTCAGGTGTGCACTGGCTCATGAAAAATTCACAAGTTTGCCCTTGTACTGACAATAAGTGATATTGTTTGTGTCTTTGTGCATTATTTACACGGAGTCTGGTGGAAGAGGAGAATATATGAAGGAAAAAAAGACAAAACAGAGATGGCTAAAAGTTGCTGGTAGTTTAAAGTGCAGATTAAATTAAAATTATCCTATGTAGAAAAAATTACTGAAGACGACGAGCACATGCTAGCCAAACATATCAAAAATTAGTCTAATGTTAACATTGTGTAGCAAGGAAGCAGATGATGATGATAGCAGGTCTGGTTTATGTAAATAATCCAGTGGCTGAAACGAATACGGGTAGAGCTTGGTTTGAAAGTTCACCAGGACATGACTGCAAATCAACATTACATTCAAGAGTAAAGTGACTCATTAAAGCTGAATCTTTTCACAAATTTCATCTAGATAGATGAAACTTTATTAATCTCTCGGGAAATTTAGTCTGTGATTGTTGAACAATTCAGTCCTTTAATTGTTTACAAAATACTTTTGAAATTTTAAATTGTCTGAACTTCATAGAAAACTATGCGTTTATAACATACATTTGTCCTAAGTGCGTTTCCCTGGACACACCCGCCGCCCTGGTGGCCACGTATAGATCAGCTCACTTCTGCAGCACCGTTACCAGCCATTCAGCAGTAGCAGAGGAAGAAGAAGAAGAGCCGGGTCCATGTGTGACACCGTGGAAGAGCAGCCCTGTAATGACTCCCTTCAACAAAGCTTCACTGATAAAAGGATTAACTTAATTAAATTAGCAGAGTAAAGTACTTTATAACTGTTAATTATGAGGTTCCCTTCGCTGCTCTGGGCCACGAGCACCCTTTGTCTGAAAGGCCCTTGTCTGTCCTAATTGACCTCTGGGGAGCTTTTGCTGGGTGCGTATGTGTATGTGTGTGTGCGTGTGTGTGTGCGCACATTGGAGGGTGCCTTACACAATCAAATGGCAAGTATAAACAAACTGACAATTTACTTTGGTTGTGTAGACTGACACCGAACACTGAACGCGGGGACACTCGCTCAAATGACCTTGAATGTGCCACCAGAGAATAAAGCCCCACTCAGGACCGGGCCCCTCAGAGTCCCTCGGAGGGCCCCACTATCTTCTGCATGGACAGTTGTGAAGAAGTTTAATTTGTCTTGGAAACATTAGAGTGTTTGTCTCTTTTTACTATTTTGCAAAAAACAAAACAAAACCCCTCATACTGCAGAATCATAAAGAGGCTAATATTAGCCTTTCATCAGTTTTTATTATGCTCCTAAAATCCTTCGCCTTCTATGACACCATTGTGTAGTAATGTATGGCCTCGTAGAAAAGCATGAAGGGTTTGTTTTGTCTGCTATACTTTCCCCTTTACTGGCCATCAGAGGTAGACCCTCTTTCATCCTCGATTGTGTCTTGGCTAACGCGTGGCCAATCACATTATTAATCTCTATGGCCGCAGTCAAAAGGCTGATATATGTGACCCGGTCTTCCATCCGTTCCCGCCGGAGCCGGCTCCATCTTTTCCCAGTCATTCTTTCTTTTCCCTTTTAACCCCTTCTCTTCGCCCAATGAGCCCTGCCACCAAAGTCCTAATGATGTCCTTGACAAGTGATCCATCAGTTGGCAATTACAACATCTGTCGCCATGACAAAGCTGCCCACAAAGATGGCTCCACGCACTCTCTCTTTTTTTGGGAGGGGGGGTTTGGGAGGGGGTGACGACTCTTCCTCCCCTGTGATTATGTCTGGGTTTGAGAGATGCCGCGTTAGTGGGGTCATGGTGGTGTTGGTGGTGTTGGTGAGGGGGTGTTAGAGCCATTTTGTGCAGTTAAAAAGGGGCCGCCCCACAACACAGACAGACATGTTGACAGCAAACACAAACATAGCAAAACAAATGGTTCACGCCTACCTCTTTAGATTTCCATTCAAATGCACTCCACAACTCTGTGAAAGTGCTCTATCTTCTTTAGAGGGAAGAACCTACCAGCTGCCATCGTCTCTCTCCTCTGTAAAGAGGACCTTTCACTGGGGAACAATAAGAGGACTTCTCTTTTCTCTGTGGCCGGGAGTCTCTGCCCGCACCATGTTTAATTTCAATGGCCATAGATCAATGTGGAACAACACTCCAGAAGTGATAGAGCTCATTTGAATCGCCCAACAAGACCTTTGTTACCCTCGGAAAACTTTAACTGGAAAGGCTGATTCGGCACTAACGCTACTGTTGACCTGGAATCTGCAGATCCCGAGCAGCAGCAGGTGTCACACGCTCCGCTCCGACACTCCTGCTAATCTGTGAAGGTGTGTTTGGGAGGAGGGTGAGCCCTGGTTCAGGTGGATACATTTGCAGATGTTGCCTTTCATGCTGTCTTTTCTGTGGCTCAGTAGGAGGAAGGTGTGGGACTTTGCCTCGCTTTTCTTTCAACCACTTTAAGTGGAGCACGGGATAGATGGCATGACATCACGGGCCAAGCCGGCAGCACAATGCAAAGGTCACGCAGCCCATTGATCTAGGGGGCCCCTGATAGAAACCCCTCGTATTATGGGCCCGCGCACGCGGGGTCTTACACACACTGAGCCATAGAAACGGACCACAAATGGAGCCTTGTTGTCTCCCCATTCAGGGCCTGCAATCAGCGGATTTACACTTTGATGTGGAGCTGAGAAATAAAGCCCTTTCCAGCACTGACCTTTATCGGCTGACGGATTAAAATCCATAGCCTCCCCCTCTGCCTCCCCCTTTTTCTCCCTCTACCTAAACTACATATCTAAGTTACAGTTTTGCTTTTCACCACAGCTGAAGGTCGTTTGGCAGCCCCGCTACCCCAGCCCCCCCATTCTTTTCCTTTTACATTTGCTTTAGTGAATATCAATTTTCAGGAATGGTGAAGTCTTTAATGAACCACAGAACAGACGAATATCAATTTTCAGGAATGGTGAAGTGAAAAAATGGTGAACAGAAAAAAGAAGTCACTTTTAGTTGCATTTAAAAGCACGCTTCGTCTGAATTGTTGCAGTGTATCAACAGAAGGGACATCTATAGAGATGTGTGTGATTTAACACTGTGTTAAATTGTGTTTGATTTGTTAGCTGTTAGCAAGTAAGATACTAAGTACCTGCCCTTGATTTTTTTTCAGCTTATGCTACATGGTAAAACACAAAAAAGTTTTTAGAAAGTGTGATTCATTAGCAATTAATGATGAGGTAAATGTGGACAATCAAGTGATTGGTTTTAATTGATTGGCAGCCCTTGTAATTTTACATCCTGTGATCACTGGAGTATGACTGCATTACTGATGTACTACAGTATAACGGGCCTGGACTCCTCGTATGGAACAGATGACACCGAACACAAACGCTCGGCTTCCATTCCTTCCCTGCTAACGCCTGACTTCTCGTCTATTGTTTTTAAAACCATCCCTGATGTCCACTCGGACACTTCTCTGTCTGCTCTCCTCCCAGAGGTGCCAGCTTGAAGCAAATTAACAGAAACAGATTGTATCGCTCCTCGGTCCACCATCGGGCCAACTGGTTTTGATAGCCCCCATTCTGCCGGGTCAGGAGCACAGCAAAGCCCACTGTAATCCGCCAAAGAACATTTAACAACCAAGTAATGTCACGCTAGACCAGCGGTCTGTGCCCTGTGACGCACTTTAAAAATCTCACAGCCATATCCACTTTATTCAGCTAGTGCTTTAGGGAGCCCCACCTGAGAATTGCAAGACTGCCCACAGAGAGTCAACCATCAGCATTAGAGAGCATTACGACCACGCAGCAAAAGAAGGAAAAAAAAACAAAAACATTTAGGCCATTTCCCTCTAGAAAACGCTGCCTGTTCCCACAGCTCCTCTGAGTGCATTGAGAATTCGAGTCGCTCTTTACTGCGGGCGTCTCATGGCCCACATCGCCACTTTAAAGGGTGAAGCGTGCGCGCGTTGCATTCAAGCAATTACTGTTGTTGTTACAGCGAGCCTTTGTTAGGGAGTCATTAATTTGTTAGCTAAACAATCATGGTTTAAGCGCCGTGAGTGCGACTTTAAAGAGGATTAGAGTAATATAGATCATGGAGCCGTCCTTTGTTTTCAGCCCGCCGCTCGTGAAAGGTCTCAGAGCAAAACAATTACATCACACCGCAACAAGGTCCTGAGTGTACAACAATGACAAGAGAATTGTGCCTCCAGGCGGAAAACGCTTTTACACTCTGGAGACGGAGAACTGCGTAGCAGTGGGGGCCGTGGGGGGAGCATTTTCTGGTCGACGAGCTTGAGGTACACGGTCCATTCAGACAAATGGAAGGAAACAAGGAGGTGCACAGAGAGGCAGCAGCAACAGAAAACAGTTACATGAAATATTAATGGCATATATTTACTGACAAGCTACTGTAAGCAGCAACTCTCATCGGGGTCCTCAGGGAGAGGGGGGGGGGTTGGGGTTCCTCGTTTTGACTGACAGCCCCTGGGTGGGGAGACGCACATGACACACACACACACAGACACAGAAATACACTCACACACAGGCCTGTGAAAATATGAGCGGAGCAGGACGTGGACGACCGTCTCATACCTCCACTTGTGAGAATGTGAATTCAGGGAATGACAACAATGTGTTGATCTGTGGGATGTGTGAAATGCTGATGTAATCAAACGGTTGAGGATCAATCCTATTTTTAATTTATTATTTATCGTCTAAAATGCCATTTAAATTAATTGTACAGTTTTGTTACTTAGCATAAAAAAATACGAAAACAACACATGCAGCTTAACTGTATAAATATATGCTGTATCACCCAATCATATCGCTTTACCCCTGCTTCCTCTGCACGTATCAATTTGAATCAATTAACAATTTTTTTTCCCAAAATTAGACTTCAAAATTTGACATTTCACAGAACAGAAATTGTTTTTTTTTATATACATTTTTTGGGTGCGTTCCAACTTTTATGGACTTAGAGTTTGTCGTTAACAAGACAGGGGGATTTTGTCAGCGTGAAATAACACGATCGCATTCAGTGGTGCGCGCTCCGTCCCCGTGGTTTAACACGTTCTCCAGCGTCTCTCCGGGCCTCTGCTCCCGAAATCTCACTCTGACCCAGAATTTCCAAACTTTGCTTACCTAATTTCTGCAGCATATTTCCCTGCCACAGGAGGTGGTTATGACAAATTAGAAGTCTACAAATGTTCTGATGGTGTAAAGGCTCCAGCTGTCACTGGGGAGATGGTGATCAGGTTTCCAAGCTGCATGGTCTCTTGGCGCCACAAAGAGTTCCATATGGTCATCCAAATGCTGCACCTAAATCTGCTCCCAATCTCCACCCCGGAGCGGAGCACTTCTACTGAATTAGTCACAAGGCTTCTGAGCATATGATGTACAAGACAACAGCAATAACATGCCCTTCATGCACAGAAGTTGGTGTAAAGTGATTTAAAGAAGTAATATTTGGGGACTAACCCACATTTCTGTGGTATTTTTATACCGTGTAAACCCCTAAACTGTGCTGATATATTTACACGGTATTAAAAGCCGTTCCTGATAGGGAAGAATACATGAATGAATGTGCAATATTTAACTCTTAAATGGAGTTATGACAACAAAACACTGTGGCATAAAAACTTCTCATAGCATCATTCAAAACAAAAGAATGAATATCTGAAGATTACAGTGAACGCACAAGAACTCAGTGGTATGGTGCACGATATAAAATAATAAAATAAAATAAACTAAAATGTAAAAAACTTCCTTTTTTGCATTTATCAACCTAATATTCATATATTCATGTCATCTTGGTTAGTTTTTCTTTATAAATTTTCAGCTGGTCATTGAGTTTTTCATTTAAATATCTTAAGTCAAATTAAGACTAAATGTAAAATATCCACATCTATGACAGACAACAGGAACTGTGAAATCCTGAAAAGACCAAACAGTCTCACACTTTGCAGACGACACCAGCGTTTCCTAATCCTACATGTATTCTTGGGCCTTGAATGCACCTTA
>NC_024309.1:9305738-9318672 GCF_000523025.1 Cynoglossus semilaevis | reverse complement strand
AGAAGGTGGCAGAGCCAAGGCACCTGTTGTTGTGGAGCGTGGCATCTGATATCATTACCTACCCAGCCGGAGCGCCAATGTCCCCGCTGGGTCGCGAACTGTCCGAGCTGCCGTCCACGTTCACCTTTCACTCACACACACATATCTACACACACACACACACACTGACATCTACTGTCATCTTGTCCTCCTTTACATAAGTAGCCTTGACAGCAGCAACACCTAGAGGGCAGAGATCCACTGAGACTTTCAATTACTCTTAATGATATTTTGATGGAAGCTGGTTAACGTGCGCAGCTGTCACAGTACAACTGTATTATTATTTGAAGGGTAAAGAAATTGGAGAGAAATCACAGTGTGTGGTCAGAGAGGGGGGATTTAAAGAAACAGTAAAATATTTTTAGAACGTCTGTGGTCAACGCTGAGTCTTTCAGAAACGCATAGTTTCAACACAGAGTCCTAATGCTACCACTTGACACTAATGCTAATTGTGGGCTAAATAGTCACCTTTATGTTTCAGTCACTACTTGTTCTATTTGTTCTTCTATTTCTTTCAGACTGTATGATTGACATGTTAGCCATTAGCCGTAACCTTGGGGCTCATGATACTTTGGTTCATTTTCGTAATGTGATTATTTTACCATTCACCATTAACAGAGTATATTAATCAGTAGTATTGTGCTGTGTGTTATGGTGATGTGATTATAGGACAGTTTAATGAACTGACAATGTTCATTAAACGTCTCATGTGGGTCAGTCTGGCAATAACCAGTGTATTTTAATCAGGACGTCAGCGATTGGTTGAGAGGCAGGATGTACAGTCTCTGCCCTGTATCTTTTTGGAGCTGGAAAACAAATGGAATGCTGGGAATTTAGATTGTTCGACTTGAGGGATTTCGTCAGGACAGATTCTACGCAGGAACCTAAGCAGGAGTACGCTGCCCCCTACTTTGACAAAAAGAAATCTGTGAAATTTGACTAAAACACAATTCAGTGAGACCAATGTGTCTGTGTGTCATTTAAATTGTCCAGTTTAAGCAGACAAACCAAATCCCAGATATTGTTACACAGGGTGCGAGAACGCAGCTGTTGGACAACCAGACACGAGTCAACAAGCCAAAAAAAATATTGAAGTTTGATGCAAGAAGAAATTTGATTTAGCCTTTAAAGTGTTGCACATCTCCTCAGAGTAAGAGGACACCGTTATTGTTAGCGGTAGCGGCCACCGGATCATTCAGCAGATCGGCTACTGTATCACAGCTATTGGACTTGTTTGCACAGAAGCGTGAAAACGACTTGAACATTTACAGTCAGACAATGTGACCGTTCCGGGTTAGCGTAGCAGCTTTCCCAAGCAGCTCACAATGTGTAAGCCCCTGGCAGTGACGGGGATTTCACAGCTTTAACTGATTTTCAAGCTGGCAGGTTACAACAACACACATGTACACACACACACACACATACACTTGGACAGTAATGTGTTATTGATGTAAGTTGTAAAGTACTCTTATAAAATGTAAAGCTTTAGGCTTTCGTGGAGCCCGGGAAGACACACACATACCGAGCTGTAGCTGCAAGAAAAAAAACCAAAAAAAAAAAAAAAACCATACACTACACGAACACACACACAGATACTGTAAGCACACACACAAAATGTATAATTATTCCACTTCCGATGTTGCAAGTTACGTCAAACAGTGCTGTGTTCAGCCTTCTGTCTGCAACTAAGAGTCACTCCCTAATAACGTCACATTTCTTTACTCTTCTGTGAAACATTATCGTCCATGCATACGCCAATAAATTAACAGAAAAAAAAACAAGACTGAAGAAAAAATGTTAGAAATATCTTTTCATTTCAATACACACAAAGCCCAGGGCGAGCAAATCCCATAATGTAATGTGCTTTTTTTTTAATGAATCACTGGCTCCCTGGATGTGCAATAAAGGCACAGCAGTTGCCCTACATTATTGATTCAGTTTCATAACAACCCAGAGTGTCTTTATTCACTGCAATTGGAGGAGCAGGAATCTCACACACTTATTTAAAAAATCATTGCACCAATTAGTGAAGTTGGAGCTTCTCCTCTCTGCTTTAATACGTCCTGTGAGATCTGATTTATAATAACTGCAGTATTGTTGTACGCCGGGGCGGCGTCTTATTGCTAATTTGGAATCATTTACTATATTACCGAATATTCAGGAGGTATCTCGCATATCAGGGGTGTGTACACAGTCGCCGTCTGGCAGGTGTGAGTGTGTGTGTGAACAAGGGCGGGGGGTGGGGGGGAGGGGGGTACACAAAGACAACGGTCCGTCATGTTGAGTCAGACTGTGATGTTGAATCATTAATGTCCACTCCGGACGTCCACTGGCAGAGCATTGGTTTCCTGTCAGCCGCGCGTCTGCGGAAACGAAATCGTCACGACCGTCCGTCAACACCGACATTTAAGAATTAAGAATTCAAACTCAGAAGACTGACCGCTCAAAAATCAGGCCAATTATTTAACATTTATTTATTATTATTTGTTAGTGTTCATTTTAGACCAGGGGTTCCCAAAGTGGTGGGGCGGGCCCCCTTGAGGAGCCCGAGTTCTTCATGGGGTTTGGTAAGGGGCAGCATTGTTGAGGGGGAGATATTAATTGTGACTTTAAGTAAACCTAGGAGAATTCAGTCACACTATATCAATAAAGTCTCAATTTTTTTTCATGACTTTGGATTTGAACTGTGCATCTTAAAAAAAGTTGTGTTAAAATATGTGAATATCACATATTTTTTATTGAGTAATATTTTCCATTTTAATAATTAATAATCTATATTATTTTTCCCACCTGTGTTTGAAGACCTGAGTCATGTGACCAAGTCAGTTTCTTGCCTATTGGAGGGACTTGAGATAATGTTGACCCTTTGAGTGAAGACAAATCTCGTTGGTCAAGTTCAGTATTGATTAGCATGTCTTGTTTTTCTACATCAGAGTGAACCATGTGACCAACATGTCGACTGGTCGCTGACAGCAGCAGCTCCGTCACTGCTGTGAATTCTAACCCTAACTCTTTCTCTTCCAGCCCCGTGGCCATTACTTAGTGCAGCGCTCATGGTATTTCTTCAGGGACCCGGTCGCCTTTTCATTAATGCCCCTCAGAGTCGACGCCTCACGTCCTCTGGGACGGAACGTCAGCGTCTGACAAGGTTGAGGGATTTGAGTGAATTTTCCCTGCAATAATGGAAATATCCTCCACCCCTGGGACGTAGACACGGGAGAAGTAGAAAATATCTTCATCCGCTTTGACCCTTCGTCGGCACACGTGCACCCGGAGCAGGCGCGCACACACACACACACACACACCTTCGCTCATCCACCCCTACTGTCAGCGGAGTACATCTGGATTGCGTTGCGGTGACCGAGGGCCCCTGAGTGTGCAGCCTCAGCGGTGGAGCGTGGGTGAGAGCCAGGGTCCAGTGCACCATGGTGAGGGCTCTCCATCACTGCGGCTCCTGGCTTGACAGGCCTTGGCTCTGGGGCCCGTCAAGGTCTTGCTGGGTGCATTCAAACTGTGCACTGCTGAGGAAGGGATTCAGTATCCTGATAATGGATTCCTCACCCACATCACCTGTCTGAGCGGATTCTCCTGACCGACAGACACGCACACACCGCGGGCACACGTGTGCCCATGCACGCTCACATGTGATGTTAAGGACAGAATTAGTGTGTGTGTCTCTTTAACCGTGTTTTTATATGGTTAACAGCTGGGTTTTTGAGTCAGCGCCACCTACAGGTGCAGTCTTGGAAAAAAAAAAACAGGTGTGAAACACATACATGAACCTGCTGTTGTTTCTCCATCTGTTCCATTGATAAACAGAAACCTGACTTGGCCCAATTAATCACGATTAATCAACAGATACCTTGCTGTTAATCATCATCGGTTTCTTAACACTGGTTTTCCTTTGTTGAATCAACATCACCTTTGACCTCTGATTCTTCCATTTTGTTATTTTTTTTAAAGCAAACTTAGACTTTATTGTTGAAAAGAGCATTTCACCCAAACAGCCTTTTCCTTTCACTGGATAGACTGTAAAGTGGTTTTTACGTCTTAGTAAAAGGTCACATCCACACCTCCATCATTTACTGTTAATTCAGACAGAGAGAGAGAGAGCGAGAGAGAGAGAGGGGCTGGTGTCACGCTGCTGGACACCTGCAGACCTCGGTCAGGGCTGAGGCCCTAATCAGGCTCATACATATGTGTCACATCCAGTGACCTACTGGCTCTGTTCATAATAAAGGTCACTCAGTGAGAAATACTCTGTCCCCCAAGGTCCTGCTTAATGGGGACGCTGGCTTTTATTCCCAGGTGCTGGAGAGAAGTGTAGCAGAAGCAGTAAACAGAGTTTTCAGCCGTTGATGACCAGAACTGACTGCAGTGATTCCAGCACAACAACAATCTTTAATAAATACAATGGTTAACAATTTAATTGTATTATTATATTCAGCTGAAAATAAGCAGGGTAGTAAAAACTAGTAGTAAAAATGTATCTGAAAATTGGCCAAAAAGGCTAAAAACATACACAAATAAATAGAGTTAACTGTTGAATAAAAGAACAGCTAGAAAATCGATGAAAGCTAAAAGGTAAAATTAGTAATAATTGCAAACATCTGAAAACATTCCTAGGATAACTACCAACTTATCCTGCGAAACTGTTAGCCATAGTTTTAGCAACGTGTATCAAGAAGAGCTAACAAAGTAGCTTTAAACTGCTAATAGCGAAAGAAAATTTAAAGTAAATGTTTTATATTCAACTTTAACTAAAATAAAGTTTTTGTTCAAGGAAGGAGCATTGAACCCTTTCACGTCAAATTAAAATAAATATGCTACATATTGACCTTTAGGGTTAACAACAAAAGAATGGCTAAAAGTTAGCGATACAGAATTAAGTTTAAAAAGAAAACTTTTGTCAAATTGTATCAATGAAAATAATACGTTGACTCAATAACAACAGTTTACACCTCGACTCTTTGGTCGGGTGATTTGGTTCAACGTCTCATTACGTCAAGGTCAATAACACAGACAGACAGACAGACAGACAGAACGATAGTACGTCATTTTCAGGAGAGGCTGAAATGTTATTATGGAGGTCAGTTATTGATCCAGGACTGAAGGAGACCTCAGGGTCTCCCTCATGTTCAGAGGGGCTATTGTTGCTTGTCAATGATTCCTTTATGGACTCAGACTCGACAGGTCCAAGGCCATAAATCTGGGTTAAACCAGTCCCCTAATAGCAAATCGATAACAGTCGATGGATATTATCATGTGATTACGATTCAGTCAAGTCAACCATTAGTCAAACCTCGGACACCTGTGTCGGTCCTACAGGAGCCGGAGAGGAGAGAACGCAGAAGTCTCCGTGAGGTTTCTGTATTGATGCAGGAGTCACGCCAAATGGCAAGGTCCTCCATTAGCTTAACCGAGAAGGTTGCAGGGAATTTCCCAGAACAATGGAAAAGTTTTATTGAGATAACCTTTACACAAGAGTAGATATTTCACCCACATTAGGTTTGCCCTAAGAGCTACTTGTTATTTAGTAGCGAGGCTCTTCTATCAAAGTGCAGTTTGAAGGAAGCATCCGTCAAAAGGTGTCTGTGATGCAACTAAATGGAACGCAGGGACGTATCTATCTCAGGGTAACCTTTGCAGCACTGATATTTATGATAAAGACCATTAGGAATTTGTGATGCGCTTGCACCGGGGCGGTAAGGCTAACAACTCCAGCATCGTCTGTCTGCAGGGCACCGACTGGAATGTCATCCGATGGTGGATTTTCCGACGTTCTGACTCGGCACAAAGGACAAACGGGAATAAGACACTATGATGTCTCTGACACCTGGTCTCTCTGTTGTTCTCTTCACAGGCTGCACGCTGACTTTGTCCTCACCTCACTGCACTGAAAGACGGAGGATTCTACAAGTACCAGAGGAGAGGAGAGAAGACCAGGTGTGTCCAGGTTTGACGCCTCTTATTTGACTACTTTTATTACATCAACTCTTTGTAGAGCAGCTAAACAACAACAACCAATGGTGGCCACTGCCTGGCCACCAAAAAAAGGGTCATACACTCTAATATTTCGTTGGACTGCCTTTAGCTTTGATTACAGCACGCATTCGCTGTGGCATTGTTTCGATAAGCTTCTGCAATGTCATAAGATTTATTTCCATCCAGTGTTGCATTAATTTTTCACCAAGATCTTGCATTGATGATGGTAGAGTCTGACCGCTGCGCGAAGCCTTCTCCAGCACATCCCAAAGATTCTCAATGGGGTTAAGTGTGTGGCTTTGTGTGTGTATGTATATATATATATATATATATATATATATATATAAAGTGATGTAAAGTGATGTAAAGTGTTGTACAGTTGACCACTAGTCTGGTTCGTGGTCAGCTATAAAAATATGTGCAAAATAGGTCCAGTACAATGTTGCTAGTCAGTGATCATAATTTTTGGTTGAACTGTAACTATCATCACACACTACCGAAACTTAACAAACTCTAATTTCAGAAATAACACGTTCCCAATATCCATTTTCTACAGCTAACATATAGAGAAAAAAAAAAGGTCAGTGCCTTCACCTTAACCTGTACAATCAGAGCCCGAGCTTATTGTAGTTTACAAGTGACATCCAGCCTTGACATGTGACATGGTTCTCAGATCTGGTTGTAGTTGTAGTTGAAGATCATGAGCCTTACTCCATGGTAACTTCATTAGACAAAAATCAAATGTAGTCGGAATTCCGGTAGCCTCGGTTGTCTAGTTTTCAAAACTAATGCGCAAAAATGCGGACACCACATCACATCATATTCAAAAGCGTCCTATCAATCGCCTCGACGCAGCAGCGGGAGCCCTCTGTCTTTGAATTTTGCATATTCATATGATTATTTTTCCAAATGCATTCAACGTCAGAGCCGCTGGGCTTTGATTCCCCCTGATAAAAGCCAGTCTCGTTTCATTCTTGCACCTTTCTAGTCCAAACCTAGACACTCTGATTTGGGAAAATGTAATTCTAATTTATCATTTTTCTGCCTGAGGCAAAACTCTCTCAGGCCTGGGGCTGTTTGAAAAGCAGTTGGACACAAAGACAGACCCTGGGAACTTTGCCCATGCAGTCAATCAGTCAGACACCCCAGAGTGCCCAGAGCCGAACAGCTTGTTTTTTGTGCACAGATATCAAACAACTTCTCCTCTCAGTTAGATAATAAAAACATGTAAATAAGAGTGAGTTGTTTCTTCCCTTTTTTTTTTTTTTGAAACTGGAGATGGTTGGTGGATGCACAGTGTGTCTGTGGTCAGGGGCTGGCCAACAGAGCGGACATCAAAGGGCAGCGGAGGTCTGTGACGGTGAATGCAGCTGGTGTCTGGGTCTGGGTGCTGGACACAGCTACAGGCAGGGCCTCAGCTGCCCCACAATAAAGACACACACGGGGAAATGGGCTGTGCCTTCAAAGGCTGCACAAATACACCCTCAGCCATGCACACAGGCAAATACACACCCTGGTGTAAACAAGGCGACACACACACACAAGGGCACAAACAACAGCGAGCCTGGAAGTCGTTTTCTTCTCCGACAAAAAATATCAAGTTGTTTGTGCAAACAAATCATGAAATGGTGCTGTCCCCGAGTCTGCAACACGTTCTCCATGATTTAAGAAGCAACCATAGTTAAAATATTTTTTTATCACATGAAAAATGCATGACATTATGTGTGGACCAGTTACTGTAACCTCGTCATGGGAAAGCCAAATTTGTGGCCAAAATGATTTTTTTTTTTTACATTTCTCTGATATGTTTCAGGTCAGAACACATGAAACAAAACTGTCACACTAAAAGTTAGCTGAAAGCTAGGTAAAATAGCTTCAAGTTATATTCATTGTGTAAATTATATATGGCAAATACTAGCAAAAGATTTTAGACACAATCATTTAAAGTAGTTTAACTTTAGGGAATGTCAAAAATAGCATACGTATGTCTTAAAGTTATCCACAAAATATTAACCAAGACATAGAAAAATAATGACACAAATGGTGGGAATGGCTAATAAATGTTGAAGATCAGAAGGTAATAAATCAACTGAACACATGCCAGAAGTAGCTAACGAAATGTTGCAAAAACTGTTAGCTAACAGCTAGTTAAGCAAAAAGATTGCATGAAGTGAAAGTCAGAAATGGCAACAAATTCTTGTCAGATAACAGCTACAAATGCTAAAAATAAATGTAGCAAAACAAGGCAAAAAAAAAATCCCCACCATAAACAGGACTGAAGATGATCTGATGTTGTTAAACACAAACAGATATAAAATACACAACGACATTTTTAGTTTTTGAAAAGCAAAACAAAAACAAAAAAAAAAAGTCTAAATACCAGCAGTAAACAACATGTGAAGCCCAGAGAGTAAAATGGTGCTGGCACGCTGTGGACAGCTTCATGTCTGATGTGGTCCTGACTTCACAGTGGGAGTCTGTGTCCATGCTGTTGACAGCTTGTCCACACAGTGAAAGTGCCTTCAATAGTTCTGAATGGGAAACAGACGTAAAAAGCAGTTTTGGTGACGAGGGATTTGCGTTGACAAACTTCAGTGCAGAGTAGAAACGCCGCGGTGAAATTGCCTTGATAATCTGCAGTAAATTAAACAACTGCTTTTCCTTCTTATTAATAATTCATCTGATCATAACACCCTCCATACTCGTTTCTATAAACTGATGATCTCAGAGGACTCTTTTTTTTCCCCCCACTCTGAGGACACCTCCGGTTCTGGCCTGTAGAGGGCGTGCCGCCCCAGCATTCTGCTCAGACGCAGTGGGGAGTCCACAGACATACAATATCCCCACAGGGGGAGAAGCACAGAGCAACTTTCATCTGTCTATAAAGAGGCAGGAAATGGCTTTAGTTGGATGGAGGAATATTAATACTCCAATATAGAACATAAAGGAGCTGCGACGATTAACTCACATTTTACTGCTTAACCGTTTGCATGGATTTAAAGTGAGGAAATATGACCTAAATTAGCAGAAAGGCAACTTTGTGCATAAAATGATGTCTCCTCAACTTTATTAGGGGGGTCTAATATTCTTAAAGTGACCAATAAAAGTGGTCGATTTTTTTATTTATTTTTTTATTTTATACTTTCCGATCTCTACATTAATTCGTAAGGACTTTAAATGTCTAATTAGAATAACATCCTCTCCTCCATTTAAACGCTGAATAAAACATGACTTATCTATTGAGATCACGACGGCGGAGGCCATTATTCATTTAACCATTTATTTATTACTCCATTCATCTACATAAATATTTAACTATGTCTTGGCATCTTTATGGACTGCTTGCTCTGCCGCTCAATTACAAGGCGCACTGTCCTACCACGGCCATATGCCTTCTATCTGCACACACTATATCTCCACAATTTATGGATGCCAACTGACTGGCTGCACTATCATTCTGTCCTATTTTATGTGTATTAATCTGAGACTAATGACCAGCGACAATATGTTCCTATCTGTGTCCCTACAAAGACCACTGTTACGCGGAGTAGAGGACAAAGTCTTCGCCAAGTGCTTTTACACGGATAATATGTTTAACACACGTCTCTGCACAGCTTCATATGGCAAGTATAGACTTTTTTTTTTTACGGAGACACAGAAACAGACTAGAGTCTGCTGAAGACGAGCAGAAGACAGACCTGAGGGACATCATTTGGTCTTTGGTTATTGTAAGTCAAAGAACATCATCCCAAAGCTAGAAATATAACAAAGAAAACCCCAAAAAATGTCAAAGAGGTGACAACAACTGTGCTTAAAGAGGCTAAGATGTGACCAAATGTCTTAGAGATGATGTTCCCAGACAAGCAGTCCCTTTACTACAATAAGAGTAAACAAGAAAACTAAATAAAAGAAGCTCACATTTAGAAAGGTTGACATAAATGTAGAAAATATAACTAGGAAAAAAGTTCGGGACAAAACTTAAGCTAACTGAGCTAAAGGCTACCTGGAGATAACTGAAGTCAAAGATTAAGTTAGCCACAAGTTAGCATTAGGCTAAGTCTGGACAATAGCTACACATACTGAAAGAGTAGAATTTGATCAGTTGAGATGTTTGTAGGAAGGGAGGGAGAAGCAAAGAACCCAAAGAACACTGACCCCACAGTGAAATTTGGAGCAGGTTAGGAATGGACTTAGCCAAACCTGGCTTTGGTCGGTATTCTGACTGGACTTAGCCAAACCTGGCTTTGGTCAGTATTCTGACTTGTAAAACCACAACTAATTTAAGGAATATTCCAGACAATTAAGGCACAGAAAGAGAAAATAAATATTAACGTAAGGAATATTCCAGACAATTAAGGCACTATTTTCAGAAAGAGTGAACTGAGATCAGGGTCCAGGTCAGATCTGGATCACATCTGGAGAAGGCTGATAGTTTTGACTTAAATGTATTCACACAGTTGTCCATTGGAGTCAGATGAATCATGTGAACTGAAGCTCTGATGCAGCAGTGTATTGTATGGATTCAATGAGAAGGCTGAATGTGGCCTATTATGGATTACTTCTTCCTCACACTCCATATATTCACACCGTATATCATGAGACTTTACAGGTTTGCACTTTCCTCCAAAGCTCCGGCACACGTTAGTGCAGGAGCGAGCGTGGAAGCACGCAGAACCCGGGTGGAAGCGAGGAACCGTAAACGCCCACCATGGGTCCTGCTTCAAAGTGATGAACAGCGACAAAAGCAGCATCGCTCGTCTGCCGAGAGACAAAAAGAGCATTTGACCACCTGGGTGCACATCATTTTCCCCCCGTCGCCTCTGCAGCACCGCCATCAGGAACTGTCGCCTTTAACGTGACACGCGGCTAACTCGGCCCCAATTCACAAGTCACATATAGACCATCGCCTCCTTCAGTCAGTGGAAGTGGAGACTTCAGTCTGTTACCTGCGCTGAAGGAAACTACCCCCCCACCTACCCTCACTCCCACCCTTTAACACTCCAGCCCATCACCTCAGAGTCTTGTGACACTCTCACGTGTCATTTTCCTGCTAGGCTGCCGCCAACCGCAGTCGCTATTCGATCGGTTGAGGTTGCCATTATTGCCTGAACACTGAAAACCATGCAGGACGACTTCACCAAGAGGCAAAGGAAGCATGTGAGACTGGGATTTAACAGCACAACTCCCTGTAATCAGCACTTGATTGCTGACTTTCCCCCCACATGGCACATCCTTCAAATGTGCTATAAATCATTATACCTAAGGGACTGAATTCTGGAAGAAAAAAAAAAAAAAGGCTCTTAGCTTTTTTCTTTTCCCGCCCAAGCCTCATGGTCCATTAAAAGAAAAGGGCAAAATGACCTCAAGGCACCATTTAGGTTTGATGTTAGTGATTTTAAATGCAGGACTCGGAGGAGAATCAAACGTCAAACTTTCTCTCAACCAGCGTTCCCAAAATGTCCACTTCATCTGAGGGCACCATAAATCTGTTCATCTTTTTGTTTTCATCTATTCTCTGAATTCATAAAACACATCACATTAGCAAGTTGTCATGTAGCCATAGCTTTCTTAGCTACGTAGAAATTGCTTAACAGAAATGCTAACTGTTATGGGGTATAGTTTAGCTAAACTATTTAGCTTGGTAAAAAATATATAAATATATAAAATAGGCCACAGGGTGAGTAACAGCAAATTCAGAAACGTTTTTTTTTTCTTACAATTGCAAAGCTAAATAGAAAATTATCCAAAATTAGCTCAGGTTGGCTAAAAGATGATGAAAAGGAGTCTGTAGTAAATAAAAAAAAACGATATTAATAATAATGAGTCAAAACGTTTAAATTTGCCAAATTAGCAAAATGGGAACCAAATGTTGGTTGAGCTAATTAACAGCTAAATGTTAGCCCGATATATTACAAAAATGGATAAACGTTGGCCCCAAACTTTGACAAATCTACACCTCCATCTTTTCTCCATCTTTTCTCCATCTCTTTATGAACCTACAGGCTGAAGTAAGACATAAAAGTCCAGCTGATATTTTTGTGGAGTACTGGATTAAATCCAAAGGTCACACTCCACTCTCTGCCAGCTCAGCTTCGCAGTAGCTTCACTACGTATACAGTAGTACATATTTAGTACTAGGTCTTACACTTTGAATTATGAAGTCAGAAAAACAGGATATGTCACAACGGCGTGTAAACATAAACCAGGTTATGTGAGAGGCTCAGTGACGCCCGGTGTCCCGCTGCCTCAGCTTGGCCGACGAGGCTCGTTTGGCCCATGGGCGACATGCCTGGGATGCCAGCGCTGGGGTTTTTGATAGGGCAGAGTGTGGGTGAGCGTTGGGCCGTGTCGTTCGTGTCGTCGTCTCCTGAAACAGCCATCACTTGCGGAGGATGTTTTCAATCCCCCCAGCTCTGTTTCCCTGTAGCAGCTCAGGGAGAAGGTCAAGTGAAGCCCATCAGTCATTGACCAGGGGGCGGAGCCTAGCAGCTGGTGGCCTTCAATGGCTGTTAAAATGTTCTGGACTTCTGGTCTGATCACATGTCTGACCTATCTGCAGGGTTTCACAGTTACCTTTTAAGAGTAATTATAAAATTAACCCCAATTTGCAGGAAGTGAACTACTCACTCACTGTAATTAGTACTTGGACACAAATACAGTCATCGTATGCGGGGACTTAGTAACAAAGATTTTTCATTTTAATCTTCCCTTCCCTTAATTTCCCTCCTACATGGCGATATAAGACAGACTTCTAGAAATGTATGGTGTTCTGCGTGCAGCGACGCTGCCCCCTGTCTGCTTTGTCTCTATTTTCTTTTGTTTATGTTAGTGGTTTGGTCACTTCTGACCTCGAACATTAAAATCATAGGGTTAGCCATCCTGACTGTGCTTATAGCGCCCCCACAAAAAA
>NC_024309.1:9276812-9305321 GCF_000523025.1 Cynoglossus semilaevis | reverse complement strand
TTTTTAGTGCGGGTCAAACCTTGGCCAGGCCTGGAGGCAGCAGCCATCCCATCCCTCCTGGGGAGCTTCTAGTGTGTGGGACCCGTTTGAACCTCCACCTGCTGCGAGGACTTCACTTTAGATACATTGTTCAGAAGTCTCTGAACACTGCAGAGAGGAGGCGGGACGCCGTGTTAAAATCAACACCACGGTGCTCAGGCCAGCCTTTGTACTGGGCTTTGAGGGTGACCTCCATTCCTGGACCATATGAAGTGAAGATGAAGTGCAGCAGCTCATGCGGTCGCACACATGGACCGAGGAGACCGGCAACTCGGGTTTTCCATCTCACACCATTTGGACCATGTTTAAACACACAGTAAAACGTGTTTGACTGGGTGATGTAGTAATGTTCCGAAAGCTCATAGAAAGTTACTGACCACGGAGTACTGGTACTTCAGTCGTCACGAGGTAGCCACGTCTAAAGGAAAAAAGAATTTACAAGGACCAGGACATTATTATTGTTGTTCTTGCTGGTGCAAGTATTTGGGGTATTTTCCAGTGTGTATATATTAGTAAGTTAGTTATAATTAGTTTTTGTTTTTTTATCAAATGTTTATGGGGTTAACTACTACATTTGATTGAATTGAATTGAATTTATCTTCAGAGGTCAACAGTACACAGTACATTAAAGATGAGGTGAATTTATCTTCAGAGGTCAACAGTACATTAAAGATGAGGAGCAGCATATGGATCTGGAGCCACAGGTTTTGACCCCTCTTTCAGGGGATGATTTATAGAGTTTTCTACCAGGGTGACAACATATAATTCTATAAAGTCCAAGAATAATTCAAAGTTATCTGTCAGTAGTTGTAGATTATTAAATGCATGGAGAGAAAGATGGAGATTAATTGATGCAATTAATGCCCACAAACTGTGTGGAAATGTCATTTGTTTTGATAGGTCTTGATTTGGAAGGCAGACATAGGGGTTTTATTAATTAATAAATGACAGTGTTGATTAATTGATTTTTCTGACAGGGTGACTTGCCAGTTTTTGATGCACTTGTTTAGTCAGAGGTCAGCTGAAAAAAAGTGTGTGTATATGCAGATGACGTCAGCGTTTTAAGATTTTAATGAAACTAATTCAGCCACAGACCGACTTCGCACTTGTTTATCTGAACCATGGACCAATCAGAGCCAATGGTTCAATGTAAATTTACCAGTTCCACCGCTGGCTGCAGGTTGAGTGTTTCCCTCTCTGTTGTTTTGTGCCTGTGCACTGTACTTGTCTGAAGAGGCGGGATGAGAAGTCATCCATCTCCAGCTAACAGCCACCAGTCTGGCCCCATGCTGGAGCCCCAGAGAGAGGAAGTGATCGCTCACAGCACAGGAGCACATTCCCCTTCAACACAGGGGGGACATGGCCATTTAACCCATCAAAGCCCGGACTACTTTTCTCTGCCATCGGTGTCTGCGACGGTGCATGTTTTTGCCATTAGCAGTGCACACACGCTCCGCCTGCTAATATGGCACACGCAGACGTAATTGGAACGATTCAGCCTCGAGTGTTCACGTTGCCTGATCCCGGGCCTATACTGTGCACGTAGCCGCATAGCACTGCATAGGTCGGAGCCCATGTCTCCCCCACCCCCACCCCGACCTCTGCCGTCCCAGCTTGAGCCTCCATATACAGCCTGTGCCTCCTGTTTCGGTGGCGTCCGCGGACACACACAGACCTGTCGTATTACAAGAGTGAAGAATCGTCACTCCGAGTGTCTCTCCACATATTTTCCAATGGCACTGTGAGCCCCCCACCACTGCTGGGAGAGAAGGTGTTTAGCGCCTCACTGTTTTTACTTTGACAGAGGAGGGACACCGGTGCTACCCCTGGCTGCAGGGCCGACAGACCAGATCAGCTGTGATTATTTATACGGTGGAAATGAGTCTGAGGTATTAATGACGCTGCTGGTTTTGGGGGAAGCCAGCTGTGTCACCTCTGTGCAACCCTGCTGCAGGTTTCAGACTGATAAAAAACTCCTGGCACCGGGCAGGTCGAGGCGGAGTCAAGGTGAAACGCCCGATCTGTATACGAGCTAATGCCCCAGACAGACGGGGCAATGATGTTTGACCATGCACCATTACAGAAATAGAAGTGTCCGTGAAGAATGAGATGAGAGTGAAAGTGAAAGCGGTCTTGCCTGGTGAATACATATGTGCCGAGGAAGCCGTCGGCGGAGAGAAAGACGGGAGCTGAACGGATAGTTAGGTCAAGAAATGAAAGAAAATGAAGTCAATAAAGGCTGGCAGAATGACTTTTAAACAATAAAATTGACGACCCTTGCCTGTGGAGGCGCAGGGTGGACGTTGTGAGCCATGACCGAGGAGCTATTGTTGACTAACGTGAAGGAAGTGCGTTATCTTTGACCCCCGCGGCTGGAAATGTCAGAAAACGGGAAGTGAAGAAAATATGAATTACTAACAAACGTGTGCCGTTAGGAGAATGGAAAAGAACAGAAACGAGTCTTTACCCATTCAGAGTCAATTGTCTGCACCGTCGTACAATTCCAACCACCGTTCAGGTAATATATTTGTATTCATAACCAAACAAATACTCCGCTCGTCCCGTCTGAGCGGTGTTTTCTGTGACAGAGCGGCATTCTGGGAGAAGACATACTGCAAAGGTCATAATTATTTGCAGCCATGCTGCTCCTCGCCTAACAGATGGAGACAACCTGAGTCAACATTTTTCAATTAAAAAAAGAGAGTACAAACAAACAGAAGGCAGGAGAAAACACACACACACACACATACGCGCTCACACGTGCGAGTAAAAACGTACACACAAGCTGGAGAAAACGGAAATGACCTTGAAGACCTGATACCTCATTAAAAGTGATGCTCCGCGCCTGCAAACAGGCTAATTAGACAAATCCTGCTCACACTTAGCAGTAGTGCACGGTGTATGTGTATGTGTGTGTGTGTGTTGGGGGGGGGTCGTAGCATGTTGGTGTGGCGGCTAAAGTGTTGTTAGAAAGCTTGTTTTTGTCAGATCTCGGGGCAAGTGTCTGAAGTCAATTAGAGTCTGTTGAACCGGAGGCTAAACTGATGCAGAGACGCAGTGGCTCAGCATATGCAGATGAACATATGGACGCGTTGATTTTTGGGGATCTGGATGGACTGACTCGCTGACTGAAAAGGCTGGCTCTTTTTTAAAACTACTTGGGAAACAGAGTTTGTCGTTTCAGACGTGCATCACCTTTGGTAGAACATATTCAGGGATTTGGACTCGTTTTGTTTTGTGCCAGGAGAACAAATGATACGTGAAACTTTTCTAGACCAGAGATTGGCTGCTGAATATGAGTGATGAGCTTCATGACCTCATGAGTTATTACAGCTGGATGTTAATATAATCAAAGCAGGACAGGCCAAGATGATGTTTCCAACCCCGAGTAACGAAGAATCCAGAACCAGGTGAAGAGTGCAGTGCTGTACTCCTAAGACGTGACGAAGCAGGTTTTAGAGATCGAAACGACATAGTGTCGCTGTCTTCTTCTACAGTAGTAGCTTCAAATGGATCACGTTTTGAACGAATGCTGTTCATCAACATGAGCAGCACAGAAGTGTTAGTTCAGTGACTAAAAAAAAGGAAATAAAACTTGAACAACAACAGCATCCTAAAAAAAGAAATCTAATTGACAGTCTGGGAAAATGAAAATGAAGACAAACGTCGCAGACCTGTGTCCACCATTAACCGTCTTTATGTAAAGAGACGTCCCTCCACTGAGACAGAAGAGGACATGTTGTTCTCAGCCAGTCTAAAACAGACACTCAGACAAAAAGAGTGTGTGTGTGTGTGTGTGTGTGGCACAGACAGGACGAGGAGTGCTGATTTAGACATGGCCAACCCAAACACAGATGCCCCAGTCCTTCCTTCCTGTGGGTAACAGAAGGAGACACAATGTGTTCAAGAGGCCGGAGCTGACAAAGGGATTAATCCGACGACAACAAACGCTGAAGTCGAGGCAGAAAAATACATATCATATGGCCGCGCCGCTGATAAACATGAGCCGGGAGCCAAAAAAAAACTCCAAAAATAAATGAAACTGATTTCAACATGGAAGAGAAAGCTGTTAAAAAAGAAAAAAGAAAAATTTATTCAGGAAAAACCATTTCTCCGAGCCCCTGGGACTAACTCTGAGGCCGAAGCTGAACTGTAATCTAATCTGTGGATCTCACTCTTATCTCTCACTTTCTTCACCAGTGTTGTTTCTCACATCTTTTTCTCTCCCTCTCTTTCCTTCTTCCCGTGTCTGTCATTTTCCCTCGCACCTTGTCTGATCGTTGGTTTGACAGACTCTGATATGAACTCGTGAACATCTGCCGGCGATACAGTGGGAGGAAAGAGAAGGACGCGAGAGACGGGAGATGAGGTTGAGTTCATGTGCACCACCCACGGCGCCGGACTGTTACGGCCAGTCTGTAAATCTACCGTCTCCGTGCTATCAAAGGTAGACCCTCTGCTGCCTGTGTCCATTTTTTCATGTGCCTCTGTGTGTGTGTGTGTGTGTTTTCTCCTGAAATAACATAATCCCATAAGAGGGTGGGAAAGACATTTTTTTTCCCGAGGATAAGAGGAGAAAAGAGGGGAAAAAAATGATGGCAGCGAGGAGAGAGAAAAGGCGATGAAGGGAGGGTGGGCGCGGAATAAGCAGGAGAAAAGCATTAGTAGTTCCAGCCAGCTGCCAAATGATGCCCTTGATTGCCTCTCTTCTTGTGCAGAAACAGAAGGTGTGAGGGGTGATTAGGCCTGGGCTCGATCCCTGATGAACAGATGTTAATAACAAAGCCCATGTTCATTGTGGTTAATAGCCAAGCGCGCCAGGGCTGGCTGCTGAGGCTAGGGGAAAATCTGCCTCCATAGCTCTTCTCCCTCTCCTCTCCCTTCATGGGAGAGAGATAGGCTCCCTCCACTAATGTTTTGGCTGTACACTAACGTAATGAGCATGGTATTTGCAAGGAAAGGTAATGATAATCAGTCACAGGGAAGGGGGAAAAAAAAAGAAGCAAATGATGGTGCGTGGCGTTCAGGAGATAGAAGAGCTCAGGGTTGGTGCTGTTAACTTTTAGTTGATGATGGCCTTTTGATGATATCACAGATAGAGCAGTGTTAATAAAGCCACTGTGTTGCTCCGTTCTTGATCCTCTCAGGCTATTGTCTCCAGAGCTGTAATGTGATGTGAGCAGGGGGAAAAAACCATTACGTTTTGTAAATAAAATGTAGGCGACAAGCTCCGTGTCAACGCCAAGCACTTTTCAAGGTCAATGTTTTCACAGCTGTGGTGAATTATATGTATATATATTCTTTTGCTGTGGTGAATTATATGTATATATATTTAAAATATTTCTGGTATTTAAAACATTTTTTCTGCATTCACATTCTGTTTGATTTGAGTTCAAGTTTAATATTGTCGTGTGTCATTTCAGAACTCACAGTAATGATAATGATGTTTTTAAATGTGTCATCACATTTTCTAACATCATGGTATCAAGTATTTTGTTGTTGTAAAATTTCAACAAAAATTGTGGAATTTATTTGCACTGCAAAAACATTCAGTGTAGTGAGAAAAAAACTGACTTTTACTGTATATTATGGTGAAGATGCAACGCCTTAAAAACATCATCACAACTTCCAACGTCAACATTGACCACATCTATGGACATTTTTTCACACCTGAGCATCAAAAGTTCACTTATAACATTGACCACATCTATGGACATTTTTCAAAAGCTCACTTAGTTTTACAAAATATATATCTGTATTTTATGTTAAGGAAAAAAAACCCTAAGGAATATTGGTTTGTATCAAAAAATAACTCAAGGTAAAACTTCCTGTTTTTCTTCACACAATTTCCTCATTCAACTTCAATATGTAATACATTATTGACCCAAATGGATGTTGTGAAGAAAAAAAAAAGACAATTTCCTCATTCAACTTCAATATGTGATACATTATTGACCCAAATGGATGTTGCGAAGAAAAAAAATATTGTTTTTTTAGTTTCAAATGTTAAAAGGGGGGAAAAAAAGTATTTTCCTTGAGCTTGGCTCAGCGTGGAGCGAAGTCTCATCTTTCTCTCTGATTTCTCCACGGGGTTTGAAAAGATGGCAGAGATGCACGTCAACGCCAATCCTTTCATCCCTGCCGCAGACGGAGAACCGGTGGCACCGATGATGGAGGAGAATAAAGATGACATTCTCTGCCCCACATTGTCAAATTGATGTCCTGTTTGTCACAGGGAGGTGTAATGAGTGTGTTTTTAGGGACAGGCAAACATGTAAACGGGACGTCGCTGATTTGAGACCAGTTTCCCTCCGACACCAGCTGCTTGTACTTTATTCAAATCCAGACAAGTGTGAAGAAAATGTCCCTTCTCTGCTGCAGCGGGGGGATAATAGTGCGGACAAGAGCATCCATTTCTGAAACCACTCTTTATGCTATTCTTCATCATTCAGAACAGGCAGCCACGTTACCCTCCGCTCCACAGCTTGAGTTTCCCCCTTTATTTAGGGCAGAAATTTGGAACAAAAGCTTTAAATCATTGTCATTTCCTCTGGTTTTTCACACTGTCATCGTTGGTTCTGAACGTGAGCTCTCTTCCCCGACAGGAGAGACCATGTGACTGTTTGTGCGGCATCCAAACAGAAGAGGATGATGGGAGGTCACGGCAGCGCTGAGCTGTCACTCAACGACCGTGTCAACGACCACGCCACGCTGGATCCTGTGAAGTCCACATGACGACAGCGACACATTTCACGAGTACGTATCAGAGCAGCCTGGGTTTTTATGGAGTTTTGATGTGACTCCACAGAAACAGTCAGCAACACACTGATCACTTCTGTTTGATAGCTCAACACTGCACCACTGATCATGTCTTTATATCTATTGGAATATTCACTACTAAAGTTTTTTAGCCTACTTTATTGATGCCTATTAATTAAAACTTTAGTGTAGTTTTGGCTTTTAGCTGACGTTAGCGAGGCTTTTAAACTTCTTTAAAGCTCTCTCGTAGCTATCACTTGATTCGCCTGTTGTTAATTCTACATGGCAATTAGCTTTTTCTGTCCTTCTTTTTTCTTCTTTCTTTTCTACCGCCTCTATGTAATACCAAAATATTATGCCCAAATTTTTTTTCATCAAACCTGCAGTTTTATACATGTTATCAACACTACAGTACAGTATACATTGTTGCCAAAGCAGTTCATTATCATTGGTCCAGAATCAGTAACAGTGTCAACTTTATGAATTCATATCATATTTATTTCAACACTTCCCACGTGGTAGAACTATTCATTTTCTCTCTGCGTTTACCGGGCAGCTGTAGTCACCGTGGAGAACAGGAACATGAAATCCTGACTTCTTTAGTGACGTCTACTTTACCACAGAAGGAATTATTTAGACGGCAGCCCTGGTTTTTACTTTAAATTGAAAGAAGACAATGCTAGTTAAGAGTTATATTCCCAGCAGTGCGCTTCCTCTCGCAGGCGTCGAGCACTGCTGTTTAATGTACACTCATGCCCCATCTACCTTCCCCTCCATTATTCCACTCTCCAAACCTCTGTCTCATGCACACTTTCCCCAGGCCCCATGCTGTCCTCCTCTATTTATTGAATACATCTTTTACTCTGCAACATTTTTCCACCTGAGCTGGCAGTTGCAACTTTTATGTGGGGGGGGTGGGGGGGCGGGAGGGGGAAGCAGCGCACACGGGGGCCACAGAGAGGAAAGGCACCCTCGCATTTCCATCGCACGCATCACGCTCCAGCGAGCGAGGGCCATCTCGGCTGAAATGAACAAACATTGAAGATGACACAGACCTCACCTTTTTCCTTGTTGTTCTTGTTGTTTTTATTATTTAAGGACAAGCGTTCGCTGCCATCGCCCCCACTTTACTTCATGAAAAAATAACAACTATCCAATAGAAAGGCCACCAGCTGAGTGGAGCCGGAACAGGGATTTTAAAAGGGTAAGTAAACAGCGACCTGATCTGCCCCAACAATCTATTATTCAATGCCATTTTTAGGTGGGATCAGGTTGGGTTTTTTTTTTTTTTTTGCGCAGCCCTGCAATTTATCAGGCAAACACGTAAACAAGCGTGCGCTGTGCTAAAGTCACTGAGGCATCTTTGATGGTGTCAAGTGGCTTGTACCCACCGTCAGAAACACAACAACCTCACGCCCATCGGGAACGTGTTCAAGTGTCTCAGCCGCAGGGAGGAAATACAAAATCCTTTTACTTCGCAGTAGGTACATAAAAAAGTAGACTGTAGTATGTAGTTCAGTGGTTCTCTAATAGACTTATTTAAGAGGCAAACCTGATCAAACAAATTGATATAAGTAGTCAATGCTAACATGCTAAAAAGTTTCCCTCCCAGAACTGACATCTCATACTGACACTAAAGCTTTCTGCTCATATTTTCATATAAAAAACCCCACTTTTTTCTTTTAACCCTGTGTTTGAAAATAATTATCTTTTTATTAAATGTTTCTAACTGTTATTATTATATTATATTATAGAAGGTGTAAATGTGTCGACACCTAGTGTCTATGTGTGGGTGATTCCTGGGTTGGAAGTTGCAAGTTTTGCACGAGAAAGTATTGTGATACTTTGATGGACGAGGTCATGTGAGTTTGGTACTTTTTTTTAGGACATAATCGTTCGGTAATACAAACTGCGGCAGAGTTAAGATTGTGTCGTTGAAGGGGAAGAGATGTGACGTTTGGGCAGAAATGATGACAAATGGACTATGGATGATGTGTTCTGTATTTGTTGTGTATATGTTGTAGTACTACTAGAGGAAGACAGGGGGCAGCAACTGGGATTTGCTCAAGTGGTAAGGTTCACTTATGTGAATCTGTGACTCACAGTGGGATTTAAAAGACGTCTATGCTGGCCTGCCTGCAGTCCAGATCTTTCTCCTTTCTTACATCATCGAATCTTACATCAGCAAACACTGACTGTTGAATGGCACGTGTCGACCAATAGAAATACCGTATCTAGTCCTACTTGCCTACATCACCTGGAGCGTCACACTGTCCTTTATATATATTTTATCACGGCGGCTGCTTCTTGTTTCGTTCTGTGAAACGTTCCGTCAGGTTCTGTTTTCTTCAGCGCTGATGAAATCCGCAGGTCGAAAACAGGACGAGCGTTGACGTGAGATTCACTCCGTCAGACTGATGCCCGGCTTTGTATTCATGGCAAAGTCGCGGCTTTCCAGCAGAATTACAGCAGCTTTGTGTAAATAATCAAGGGCTGACCTGTGGGGTTAAACCCCGTAATTGAAGTGATACTTCAAAGAGACGACTACCACCTTCTCCAAGCTGCAAAAACGCTGCATGGAGCAAGTCAGGCAGGGTGGGAGGAGGGTTGGTTCTGACACAGACACACACACTCTCACACACACACACACACACACACGGGGCAGGAGAAGAAGGTAATGGGGTGCCCAGATTGGATGACACTGTGGGAGAGCCTATTCTGTCATCCAAGTGCTTTCTCTGTCTCTGCCAAATTGCATCCCTGGCCACAAATGAGTAAGTTAAATGAACGTGTGCTGCCTTCACTATCTCTGGTCACGGGCACGAGCTTTGTTGTCTGTGTGGAGTTGAGGTTGTGCATGCAAAGAGCTGGAAATGTGGAGGAAACTTTTAGACATGTGTGAACGCCTGGAGAAAAAAAATAATATGGAAAAGCAGGAAAAGAATGATTGAAAAGTTGAGCTCTGACTGTTTCACCTCTCCATTAGATTCTGACGTCTGGTTGTTGTTTTTTTTCTCCAAAATATTGACTTATGTCTTATAATGTGGAGTTTAGTCTTAGAATTCAGAAAGAACTTAAGGTTCCTGACAATCAAGTATTGACTTATGTCTTATAATGTGGAGTTTTGGCTTAGAATTCAGAAAAAATCAAGTCAGAATTTTCCAGTTCATGGAGTCATTTCTACACGGCTTCTGTCATCGTCTGTTATTGAATCTGTCAAAATATTTGGTCATGTTTTATTTGAATTTTTACAAACCCTTTGACATTAGTCATGACGCTGTGTTTCCACTAATAACTGAGGGTCACAGGGGTCAAGGAGATGCTTCCATTCATCATTTCTGTGCCATGAATATCATGTCGTTCAAATTGTCTGAATTTTCTGCATTCATCAGCAAACGTCAGGGTTTCTGCTTCAGGTCTTCAGGCTAAAACACAAACAAAGGCATAAAAATACCCCTGACCCAGTAAAGTCTGAAAAAAATAAATAAATCAGTAAACTATCCACCAGTGAAATAATAAATCACTGACCCAACAGAATGATTTTCCATGGTAATAAATCCTGATCTGTTAGCAAACATCCTCGTGTTTGATGATTTCCCTTTTGCAGCCCCAGAAATTCCGGACTAAAAACGACCTGTCCTGAAGACTCTCAACACGGAGAGCATTAATCTGCAGCGTAATAGACGTAAATATTCATCGTCTGCTGTGATGTGAAAAGCCCCCGTCAGAGGGAAACAAAACAGTGACCCAGAAAAATCAGGGGAAAAATCTACACTCCTTAACAAAGAGGGCATTTGCAAATCCCCCTCTTCCTGTTTTGACAGCATCCCAAACCCCCTTTGACCTCCCAGCCGTCCCCATGGTGACAGGGACCACATGCAGACCGCGATGCTGAGCTATTCGCTGCTGAGCTGAGTCTCGGCGCAGCGTCACTGAACTGCCAGCACCGCACGCCGGCGAGCTCGCAGACACTTGCCCCGCTGCAATTCAATTAGAGGCTGTAAACAAGTGACAAAGGCAGAGACAGACAGACAGACAGACAGACAGACAGACAGACAGACGGCAGCCATGGCTGAAAACTAATCAGTAGGGTGGAGGTTGGTGGAGAACGTAGCTGTCTGTCAGGCCTGCTGTAATCAGTCATTTACAGTAGTGATCACCGTGGTGCATTGTGGTCGATGTCAGATGTCGCAGGAGCAGCACTGTCTGCCTCGTCTTATCTGCCTTCTTACCCCTCCTCCTTATTGCCCACCCCTCTAGTTTCATACACACCTCCAGCAAAGAGTAGCAACCAGCGGAGAGGGGCAGATTGATCCCTGGATTCTGCGTTGCTACGGGCCTCCTTCCCTCATTAATTCTGCTGATTCCACCAGATGGGAAACAAAATATTAATTTTATTCAGCCCTAGGCGCCGGCTCTCCGTTAAGGTGTTCACTAAATCACCAGGGTTTCATCAGGATGCTCTGATATTGCAGTGCGGCTGTAAAACCGTCAGGCCGGTGGGTGGGACAAAAGGTTCAAATTGTCATAAATGTAATTAATTGTATGGCAAGAATGATTAATTTATCAGTAATGGAGGAGCTGATGCCACTAGCCAAGATGCCTAGCCATGCCTTCAGAGTGGCGGTACGTGCTCGTTTGAATTATGCAAATTAATTGACTCTTTCAATGTGGCATAAAATGCTAGTGCAACTACATTGCATGGTACATTAGTCTGTTCATCCAATAAAACTGCATTCTTTACAAGTGAATCCTTGACTCTGAGGGCTCTGGGATACAATTCATTTTCTGCACAGATGTGAGAGTCTGGCAGCATTTGGCGGAAGGTTTCAGGCGGAAAGTGAGAGAGGACGGGGGGAGAGGGAGTGGAGGGAGGAGGTGGAGAGGAGGTAGAGGCGTAGTGTGGATGTATATGCATGAATATTTCGGGGTGTTTTTTTTTTTTTGCCCACTGACCCCACCGAGATTCACACTGGCATCAGACCCTGCACATTTGCGATGTGATCTGAGCGGCTTCAGTGCACCGTACTCTCTCAGTTTCCCCCCCGTCACCTCTTTTGTTTCAGAATGAGATGACAACTTAGTTTGTTGGTCACATCTAAAGAACCATGGATCATTGATTTCATTGCGGTGTTGCAGCGTTGTCCTCCCACCCACCGAGCCATAGTGGAAACTGGCAGCGGGCGAAGCATTTGCTCAGATGCACAACGCGCGCACAAACAAACGCAGGCCTAATTATAAGCACCACTTTTCCACAGTCAAACTCCAGTGGAGGATGATGACTTCCTAAAAGAGTGGAAAATAACAGCCACGTAGACGGAAGCCAGCGTCAGGACAGGGCCGATTTTTATGAACACACCTCAGATTTATTTACCATTTAATGCTCATCTTCACGTCATATATACTTTAATGGGTTCAGAGAACAGGCCTGGACCGTTTGTACAGCGTGGATGTGGCTGGAGAAGCTTGAAGGTGTGCAGTTCATCATCGTCAGCTGCTGCCTCTACAGTAGTCACTAGCATAACAACAACAACAACTAGTAGTTGACAAAAAGTAAATTCAAAGTTTGGTTTTCAAACTGTACCAACATCTGAAACCATCAACTTATGGATAATATTTAGATTTCTGGGCACGATATTTTTTGCCAGTTGGTGGCGCTTTCTATATATATATATATTGATAAACTTTTGCTATCTAGTTTGAAAAAAAAATGCTACACTTGCTACTTTATCAGTAAAAAATATAAAGCAAATTTTTTAGTAAACTGTCTCTAGGTGGCGCTGCTGAAACATTCTGACCCGACCCTCCAGAGAGATGGTTCTTAAAGTGGGTGGTGAGCCACCAGGGGGCACAGACTAAGCTCGTACTAAAGGTTAGCGCATTCAGACAAAGAGATTTATATCGCCATTGAATGTAATTTTCTTCGTCCAATGAGAATAACAGGGTTTTAGGAATTACAGTGTTTGAAATTTGTTTCAGTTTTGAAGTAGGTGGGGGACTACTCATATCTTCAATAGGGGGCGCTCCAGAAAATTGATGGGATCCATTGGTCAAGATCTGGTTAGCATCATAGAAAATAATCCTATTGTTTTTGTTTATGTTCTGACATATCTACCGACCAACGGTTCATCTAAATCAAACTCTTTCCAGGAGCGACTCTGTTGGGGTTTTTAGGTCTTTTTCTGTCATTGACTCGTTCCTCTGACGGTCTGTCCTTGTTCTTTGGTCTCTGTCTGCCAACACCGCTGCACATCAGCGTCTCCACAGCTTCAGTTTGCTCAGCAGCGTAGGCAGAGAGAAGGAGCGTCACCTTGCCCTCTAATGTTTGCCCAGTGTACCACTCCTCCACCCTCACCCCCACCCCCACCTCTCTACTACGACCAGCACAGAGCCACCACCACCTCCTCACCCCTCCAGCCGCCCTCCCCACCCCCACTTTGATATACATGTGTCAAGGCAAAGTGACAAATAGCACATATTAATTAGGCACGGGGCCGGGGCGAGATTGCTGTTATTAACGGAGGGAGAAAAAAAAAAACGGGGGTAAGGTTGGATTTAATTGCCTGTGACATCAAAGTCAAGTGACTGGTATTTCAAGCATCATTTAAAATGTTTGATATTGAGGCCATTGTACTCACATAAAGAACATCTAAAAATATAAAGGAGACTGATGGGGAGGAAAATACCTACATGCCTTTTGCTGCAGCTATCTCACAGCTAATAACATCGCTCGCTCTTTCTCTCCGCCGCCGCTGATAAATTGACTAGATCCTGATGGAAAGTATATTGTGGTCGCCCCTGGCTGACTGTCGCTCCCTCTCTCTCTCTCTCTTTCTCTCGCTGATGCTTTCACGTTCTTCTTTTTTTTCCTTTTGCTTGCACTTTGAGAGAGAAGAAAAAGACAGAAAGTGAAAAAAAAATCATTTCAACGTCAAGTACAGACGTGGAGGGAGTAAATTTGCTTGGCTGGTTTGCAAAGCAAATGTAATGGTGTTTTTATTACAAAGTGCATCTGCTAAAATAAAATAAATGAGAAAAGAGAAGAGCTCTCGTACTTTGGGAGAGTGTTTGAATGCTAAGTAACGGTGGCTCTTATGCATTATCTTCAGATTAAAACCAGATCAAGAGCGAGTGTGTTGTCAGTGTGCGTACGTGTGTGTGTAGGACATGGCGACGTTGAGCAAATAAAATGAATTGTTTCACAGTCCCTCAAAAAAAAAAAAAGGAAGGACTTATCCTAAATTTTTCCTGTCACAAAAGGACTGCAGTAATTGGCTGTGAGGCTGGGGGGGGGAGAGGGGGAGGAAGGGTGGGAGGGCCATCAGACTGTAGACAGTGCTTTTAGCTGTTAACTGTTTCCATGGCAATGCCGCTTTCCTGTTGGGCGTTCTGCTAACCCTGAAATTAGTGCCGAGGTGTGGCGCCACCCCAAACTGCGTTCTGCTCCTTAAGCTGAGCCTGCCTTGATTTGCTGTCCACAGCAGCCTCAAAACCTGTTGAAAAGATAAGCCCCTGATGCTCCCCCTGGAGGCTGCTGCCTGGGGAGACGCCTCCACACTCCCCCACACAGGGCAGGTGAAAGTGATAAACAGCAGATATACGCCGATAATCGGGACCATAACCGTCGGCCACTAGAGGCGACGTGAAGGTTGAACGCTGGGACACTGCTCCAAATCCAACATCTGCACGTGTCACGGCCGCTTCCATGTTACCACGTGGCCGAGGCAGCCAGAAACAGGCCCATTCAGACCACTGCAGTCACGCTCCTGTCTACATTAATCTGAGGCCCGGCTCAGTGGAGGCCTTATAAAAGCTCACTGCTGGTCATTACGGGTCATGGTGGCAACGCCGAAAGCGCCACTTCCTTTTTATCTCATCGCGCTGCGCTCTCTCGTTTAGCGAGTCGCGGCAACTTTTAATGGCAATGACTTCATCCTTCCTCTGTTTGAATGGCCCGTTAACACCGACATTCCCCGGTACCTCCTCCGCTCTGCATGGGTATAACCAAAGCCAGCCTTAGATGGAACGCAGTTTCTCCGCACTTGTGCATGCAATAAGACACACCAGGTGCGCTCACTCTCAAATTAGCCAATCAACAGGGAGGCGAAAGTGGCATTCTGATGATCCCTGGCACCAGCATGCTACATCATTTAGAAAATGGCCTATTATTTTTGTGCAAGCATTAAAAATAATTTAGGACGTTAAAAGTCTCCGGTTTCCATAAAGTGAAAACAAAACGTACAAATAGTCGGCCTCCGATTTGTTTTGCTGCAAATAAAACCTAAGTAGCGACGGGGATGATTACAAACACGGTGTTTATGACTTCTTCTATTAATGTTGTTTTAAATTAGCTTGAAGTCAGAAATAAACAGCTTTAAATTATGTTTCTTATTTGTCTCTTCAACAAATTCTGTTTAGGCTGTAGCTACGAACAGTTCCAATCCGATTTCCAATGTTATTCCCGAAGTTGACGGTCAATAGTATCGTAGAGTAACTGTTCAGTGGTGGCTAATTACTAGCCAGAATATCTAGCTAAGTGTTAGCCTTTTGTAATACATACAAAAGATAACTAATTAGCAGATAAGATAAATTAAACTCAACTACACAAGATTAGTCGTAGTCATCTTAGCACTGCCAATCACAGTGATGAATCCTCTAGGGGGCGACACAATACGACTAAAATCACACATTAGTGGACATCCTGTTGGATTTCACAGGCGTCTTGATGACACTTGACTACTAACACTGTCTGAAATGTGTTAGGGGGTGCTGTTGAGTCGTTTTGCCACACCTTTTGGATGTTGACTATGATGAGAGTTTGTGAATTTCTGACCAAAAAAAAAACTGCAACATTTTCCTACCAAATTGTTTTTATTCTCTCGAAGATTCCTTTGTGTTAGAGTTTAATAACAGGCAGACAAAGAGACGGGGAGAGGACAGGGTCCAGTCAGGGGCCTCGTGGAAAGGTGAAGAGGAAATACATATTGATAAGATGAGCTGGTTTAGGCCCCTGTAAATCCCCTGACAGGCCACAGACTGAATTATAATGAGTGGGATTAACACTCCCCACCGGTGCTGCTCCTTACTCATCAGCCCCCCCACGTACCACCCCTCAAACACACACCTACACACCTCCATACACACACACACACACACTCTAGTCTGGAGTCTGCCCTGCACGAGGACAGGAAGCCAAGTGCCAGCGCGAAACATACTGACGTTAATTAACAACATCTGACACAGATGCCACACTTGTACCGGCTCTAGAGGAGGTCCAGCACATTATTTCATTTTGCTTATTTCCTTTCTTTCTTTTTTTTTTTTTGTCCCTCCCCCTTTTTCGCTCTCCTGGCTGGATTCACTCCTTTATCTCGTTGACGTGCCGTCCTCACCAGGCGTTTTAGGGTTGCCAGGTTTGGGTTTGGGCCGGCTCTGAATGCAATTAACTTTCCACTCGCCGGGCACTTTTGTTTAATTTTGAATAATGTTTTGCTTCTCCGGTGAGGACGCTATGAAATGTCATAGCGTGTCCACAGGAGCGTGTGGCGATCGTCACACTTTTGCTTTGTCTCTAATCTATCTGCTCACCCTGACACCCCAAATATTGTGACACGGCACAAAACACGCGGCGGTAAACACCCGTACCGCAGCCCGCGCGGACACGTGCACAAAGAAGAGCCACTTCACAACGCGGCTGCGGAGGCAGAAGTCAAGCCTTTGGTAATTAGCTGCTGGAGTTACAGCACGCCAACGCCGACGAGTGCAAGTGACACGTACGCTCAATCCCGCATCTGCACCACTAATCAGTCGACCTCAAACTAAAATAGAAGTGTGACTTGCCAACTTGTCTGCAGGAGCGTTGATGAGTGGCACGCCACGTCAAATCATTATTTGTGATGCAACTCAGAAAGCAGCGGAGCCGCTCCGGCTGCAGACGTACACTGTAGAGTATGAGAGGTGAGGATAGGTAATAATCCCTTCACTGTCTTCAGGGACCCTCCCCCCCCACTCACCTCAACCCCCACATCAGGGGCCCCGGTGGTTCACCCTTGAGAAGATATGTGGAGATGTGGCGTTTTCTAAACTGTCCAGACACTTCCCGCCTCTGCTGCTCTTTCTCTTTGGTGGCAGCAGTGACCCCACACTCCCTGCTGACCGACCTCTGGTAATGACCGTCGTACATCATGTCTTAAGTGCTGTGGCCCCGGTCGGCTGATGTCACCGGCCCGTCCGGCCCTCATTTCCATCTGACCAGCGGAGTCCTGGACCGAGGCCATGGCAGGGAAATTAAAAAATGCAGCGTGTGATTCATCTTCTCAATGAGTCCCAGCCGTCCCCTGTAGAGTTTGAGAGGTGAGGATAGGTAATAATCCCTTCACTGTCTTCAGGGACCCTCCCCCCCCACTCACCTCAACCCCCACATCAGGGGCCCCGGTGGTTCACCCTTGAGAAGATATGTGGAGATGTGGCGTTTTCTAAACTGTCCAGACACTTCCTGCCTCCGCTGCTCTTTCTCTTTGGTGGCAGCAGTGACCCCACACTCCCTGCTGACCGACCTCTGGTAATGACCGTCGTACATCATGTCTTAAGTGCTGTGGCCCCGGTCGGCTGATGTCACCGGCCCGTCCGGCCCTCATTTCCATCTGACCAGCGGAGTCCTGGACCGAGGCCATGGCAGGGAAATTAAAAAATGCAGCGTGTGATTCATCTTCTCAATGAGTCCCAGCACATGAGCGACCTGACCACTGGGGGCAGAGTCATCACAGAGGACCCTGGTGGCTGCACCGTCTGTCCAGGTGTCAGTGAGACGGACTGAGAGGCTTTAATTTTCTTACTTTTCTGTAAAGGAAAAAAAAACAAATTGAAGCTTCGGTAATTTGGACTGACCAGAGACAGAAGAAGAATCACTTTCATGTTGTCCCTTTATGCTGTAAAACACTGAGTCATTGTAAAAACTACAAAGCTACTATCCCCATGAAACAACATGGGGCAGTACAAATCATTTCCTCTCTGCTTCACAAATAAAGTAAATATTTAAAGTGAGAATGAATTCTCCACACTTTAACACCTGAGTGCCCCTTTAGGGGTCTGCGCCCCTCACTTTGGGAACCACAACTAACCTTGGGGTCTAAGTGGGATAGAGGAATTGAACCAGGAACTTTCTCCCCGGCAGACACAAAGTAACACAGAGTATTTGGATTTTAGAGAAATGATTTTTTCTTCTATATTCAGTCAGAGTGTAAACCACTCAAACGTGTCAATCTCTGATCATCTCTGATCATCTCTGATCATCTCTGATCATCTCTGATCAATACCCTCTGTAAAGTTGACTGTTCGTTTCTCCAGAGCTGGAGGATGAAACACCTGTCAATATCACACAGCAGCACAGTCCACGGACCCACAGGCTGGAGGGGTGGGGCTGCTCAAACGTTATGTTGCCGCCACCTGCTGGTAAGCAGCTTTTTGAAGCTCTTCCTCCTCCCCCCCCCCTGCCTCCTCCCTCCTCCTCTTCTGCCATTCAAACCCACCAACCTCCTCCCCCTCAGCTTGAGCAACCAGCAGTATTTTTTTTTTTAAAGGCCTCACTCCACAAATCCCAAAGCTGGGTAGGTGTTTATTTTTCTACCCTATAAAAAATATTTCCTTTCACCATCTTTTAAAAGAATCTCACCCTGGGTGTTTTCCCCATAATGTCCACAAACACGGGCCTGTGTAACTTTATCATGCAGACAGAAATTTGGGTTTGGGTTAATTATTCTATTAAAAAAACAGGAAAACAAAACGTTGAGGTACCTGAGGAGAACACTGTTCCTGCACAAAGAGCATGTGTTTTCCTTAGATCTCCTCTCACTCCAGACTCCAGACATGTCTCTGATCTGCAGCAGGCCTGTAGTCCTGGACCAGGACCAGACAAAAGACTCTTGAAGACCATCTATCATAAAAAGCACCGTCCTTTCAATCGAATAAAACAAATTCTCGCGCTGCCACTAATGGTCACATCGAATATTTGGACCACGGGAGGTAAGTCTAACAAAATTAGTATGCAAAAGACCTGCGAGGCCTATAATTTCACCCCCTGCAAACGAAGTGTGGACGAAACGCAAGAAAGAAAGAAAGAGAGAGAGAGAAAAAAACAGCGGAAGACAATTGCATTTTTGCATTTAAATAACTTTAACCGAGGACAGCAGGTGGAGACTGGGGGCAAAGAGTGTGGAAAGGGAATCCGATTTCCAGTTAGCATCTTTGATATTTAGCTGAGTTAGCTTTAGCGTGGTTGGCCCCCCGACGCCGCCGGTGTGAGCTGAGGACAAAAACAAGCGCCTCAATCCAGACTGAGACGGTCAGCTGCAAAGGAAGGGGAAAAAAAGGAGGAGGAAAAAAAAAAGCATGCATTTGCTCTTTAAGTCTACATTATGTGCAGCGGGCAACGCGCTTGTGCCATGCTGTGACATCTTTTTCATGAGTTAACTTAATTAAACCTATATCCGCCTGACATTGTTTGGCACAGACGGGGCTGCAGCTTTGAAATAAAGGCTGACTTCAATGCAGAGGAAACAGCTTGTTTTCTCTCTCTCTCTCTCGTTTCTATTAACAAAAAAAAAAAAAAAACACAACCAAAACATTGCTGTAAAATAAAATAAAATAAATAAAAAATACCGACGATTAATGATTATTATCGTGACTAAAACAACTGCGTCATCATTTATTGGTGCACACAGGCCTATGAGGGCTGCAGCTCTCCACACCGTGACTGTATGGATGTTAATTGCACCGTTTCCGAATCGTAAATACCGACATAAATCAGCGGACTGTACAATATTATAGTCGACTTTTTTTTTTTATTGTCCCCTACGTGGTCTGCAGCAGCACATCCACGTCTCCATAAATCACTGCTCTGCAGCTTCCTGCACTGTTGCAGCAGGGACCGGGGCAAGTGCAAGAGTCCGCGTACACACACACACACACACCGAGGATGCACGGAAGCTCCGAGGCCATTTAATGGTATTAATTTTAATGTACATAAAAGATGAAGCTGCTGCTGTTGTTGCCCCATGTTCTCTGTCCGTTTAGTAACCAATGAGGATTTATAACAGAGCCCACACCACAGCATATTAAAAAATCCAGGGGCCTGGCTGGGTAATTGGAATTTCCGTAATAAGTCGCTCTAACAGCAACAGTGAAATTATTATTATTATTATTATTATTATTATTATTATTTCTTTATTTATATTTTGGTCTTACACTAAGGTTCTTTGGTTCCATGTATTTTTGGAAAGTTAAAGCAAATAGTAAAGTGTCTAGACACACACATTGTTGTTAATATTATTATTATTATTGTTATTATTGTTATTATTTTAAGTTTAATGGAGTTCTATTGAATACACTTCTACTGAAGTATTTAATGGAACGAATGTGTTTGTTTGTTTTTGTTTTTTTTTTGTCATCCTTGTTCAAAATCATTCCAATAATTATTTTATTTTAATTATTTTTTTCCCTCAGTTTCTCAAAATTGTTTTTCTATATTTAAAATGTATTTATTTACAAAATAGTTGTAATTGTGATGTAACTATTAATTATTTCGAAATACAGTATATTCTAAATATACAGAAATGTAAAAAAGAAAATTTAAAAAATATTTTTAAAGAATCAAAGTAGGAGATGAGAGACTGCGTGACACGTGATGTTAGAATTTGAATTTCGTAGAGAACTCATAATAATAATAATGAAGTCAGAGCCAAACACCTTAAAATTTATTTATTCAAATAATTTGTTTATTGTAATTGTTCATTTTCTTTTAATTTAATTCATATTTTTTACGGAGATTTACCGGAGTTTTATCGTCACTGTTGTTGTTTGACGTGATCTTGACGTCACCCCGTGTATTAATTCACTTTCACCTTTTTATTTAAGTACGACATTTTAAATCTGAATGCTGGACAATAGTTCCTACATTATTTTCTGTAACGAAAATAGATTTATTTTTTGTGTCAATAGTTCCTACATTATTTTCTGTAACGGAAATAGATTTTTTTTGTGTGTCTGTTTTGACTTTTTATTTTTCCACCGCAGCTCTGGCTGAAACACAATGGGAGTCTTTCTCTTTTCTCCTCCAGTCTCCGTGTATCTCTGTGTTTATGTCATAACCTCCATCAGGGTTTCATATTTCCCCTCTTCCCTCATCTGTCCCAGCATGGTAGCCTTAATATGCATGTCTCCGTACCGACACGCTCTGACTAAATGGCCACATTTGCACATCTCTCTCTTCTTCTGTTTTTCTTTTTTCTTTCTTTCCCAGCTTATGTCCAATCCCCTTTCTCCATTAATGCGACTTAATTTTCCTCCTTCTAAAAAATAAAACCGCGGCAAATCAGTCTTGCAAAGTGCTACATCATTTATTGCGAGGACTTTGGTGAACTTCTTTTTGAAAAATTAATGCCTTTAATTTTGGTTGATGGCAACATCAGTGCGGGCTGTGTAAATTGCACTTTAATGAGATTTTGCTACAGGGGATAATCTGCAACTGACAGAAAAAACATCTTGAAAACATCTGTAGACCTATGATTCCACTCCGACTACTGTACCCCCTGTAAATCCATGAGCTGAGGGATGAGCAGAAAAATGGTCACAACTTTATGATCTACAGTGTTCAAAGTTTAAAGTGGAAGTCAACTTGAAACTTTTTTCTTTTTTTCTTTTAATAGATAAACAGGACCGGAAGTGGTGGAGAAACGATGTTCTCACTCCATAAAGGACCCCTGGTGGACACTCTGCTGCATCAGGTCTTCAGGAAAAAATGAAAAAAAAAAAAAAAAAATGACACCAAATCACAAAACAACACATTGATCCATCCTGGCATCCAGTCCAAATTGAGCCCATCTGAAGCTCGGTGGTGTATATTGCCTACTGCGGGGAGTCTGGACAGAGTCCCATGGCCCAGTAATTCTTCCAAGGAGACAGATTTGGACCGCGTCCAGCAGAAGTATGGACCAGGTCATCTGCAGCCCCGGCTCAGCCAAAGCCCCCGCCCCTCTAAATTAAAGCTGACACATTCAATCTCATCAACATGGTATTTTCATTGTGTGTCGTCCTCACACCGTCACCTGATCTCTGGCCCGGCTGCTCCCTGACAATCTCCTCTCTTTGAAAACCTTATAGGTTTTTTTTCCCATCTTGTTGGTTCTTTCAGGAGCTGTAACCACCACTGAGCTCCATCAGCGTCCCCTCCATCACCCCTCCAACCACCACTGAGCTCCATCAGCGTCCCCCCCACCCCATTCCCCCAAATGTCCACCTGGTCTGTATTTTCCTGCGTCCCCTCTTTCTTTCTTTTTTTTTTTCAACCCATTTCATCTGCCTCTCCATCCTCCCTAAAGTAATTTACAGGAGTAGACAGCAGAAATAAAAGGTGGGACGTACAGTGAGAAACGCCTTCCAGATTAGAGACGAGCGGCGGCGTCCCGGGTTGTCTGATGTGGACCTGCATTTTTGGATATTCCTGACATTTATTGGCCTGTTCTTATTCCTTCTCTTAATGTTTTCCATGTGCAACCTCATCACCCTGCATATGAGGAAGACATGTTTTCAAAATGTTTCATGATGAGTGCGTCTCCTCCTGAAGCACCTCCTTCACCTCCTCCGACAACAAACGTTTACACTTGTGCTGCAAACACGCCGGGAAATGGAGCTGAGAGGAGGCCGAGGCCGAGGACGAGGACGGAGGAGAAATAAGAATGAGTTAAAGCAGTTTATTGTCCAACCTTTTTGTAGCAGTGAAATGGGAAACAAAAAAAACACACGCTGACTTTAATGTCCTTTAAATCAATACAAATTTTAAGGAAGGGTGTGGTGTCCGGTGGTGACCTGGTGACAGGGTCACCACCACAGTACTAATTATGTTGGTTTAGGTTTAAAGACACAGTTTTTTTCCAGTTCTGTTTGTATGAAGACTTGCCTTGAACATTCAGTGTTGTCTGATTCTTCTCTTTTTGTCATTTTCAACAGGCAGCAAGTGTGGACTGCAGGCAGGTCAGTGGACACACACACACACACTCTCCATGTCAGTGAACCCCCTACTGTCTGTACTCGTTAATTTTCGTGGCTTTTTGAAATTCTGATATAAACCACTGCATCAGTTCTTCAAACCTTTTTGGGTCTTGAACCCCCAACCTGCACAATACAATATACTTTGTTGTTTTTATGTTGTGTTTATGTTTCCATGTTGCTAATGTAGAAGTAGTGTTTTCTACGGTAGCCCTATGACATACAGTATGTCCTCCATTTAAGCTAAACATGCTAACGTAGCCTCCTTCAGGTATACTGTAGCACTTGTTTGACCTTTTTACTTTATCTCTATACAAACTTTCTTTTTTTAATGTCTGTTTTCATCGCTTTTACAAAATGAGTTCATACAAATAGAGGGTTAGAGTTAGCTCTTTGGTGAAAACTCAGAGTTCTTTCCCGTTCAGTTGAGTAGAGGTTCTAGTCAATGACTCCACCACAGTTTCTCTGTTTTTACTGCGGTTGGAGGAAGTGTACCAGCCTCTCTGGAAACACGCTTGGTACATGGACTAAAAACACTGTGGTTTGTGGTTTGATTCTCACTTCTGCTTTCATGACTTCACCCTGAAGTGTGACACAATTAAATCAGCTGGAGTGATTGGTGCCGTGGTCAGCGCCAAACCCAGGATCAGGTTCCCAGCGTGGCCCTGGGCCTGCTGCTGGTTTTTAGGACAGAGCTCTTGTCTGGTCCGCGGCCCAGCCGGGCCTCAGGATGGCAGCACCTGTCAGAGCTGGTCGCATCATGCCAGCGTGTCACTAGGAGGTGCTGAACCTGAGAGAAATGACAGGCCTGCGTTACGTGAGTGTGTCAGGACGGCTAACCACCGGAGGCTTCAATCTCAGCCGCTGAGCCCCGGTCTCTCGCATGATTTCCCCGCCTCGTGCTCCCCGGGGGTTAGTCATCCTGGTCATCAGCTCCACTCGCAGGTCAATTGTAGCAGCAAGTGGTCGGCCAAACAATGCAGAAATAAAGGGATGAGAGAGAGGCGGGAGGGTGGGGGGATACAAAAGTTAGAGCTATGATCCCGCCTGGTGCTCATGTCACTGACGCATGACAGGATCAGAGCAGAAATGTTGGCTATAAACAAACCAATGAGTGGTCTGTGTGAGGGAGTCAGCTGAGCAGGAGAATATGTTAAAAAAAAAAGAGGAATGGGCTTCGTGCTCTATATTTGCATGAAGAGTGCCTTTGTGCATCTTTGAGTGGTTCAGACAGGCTTCTTTTTCTCTAGTCTGATTCCAGTGGGGGGAAAAAAAAAGTCCTGCCGGGGCAAATTAAGTGGAGAGCCTCTGCTCAGAGGCTAATGAAGAGGCCCAGCGGATATTTGCAGGGTCACACAAAGGAGGTGCGATAGAAGCCGAATGAAAATTGGGCATTAAGTAAGATGCCATGGGTGGCGTTGTACTACTGCAGGCCTGGCTTCCAGGGAACATCAGTGTGGAAAGAAAAAAAAAAGAAACACACACACAGCATCACTGTGCTATTTTTTCCCCCTTATTTATTTATATATTACATTTATTTTTCCAGAAATGAGATGATTATTCACAGAACGTCTGCATGTTTAGCAGCGAGGCTGTCATCATTCCTCTTACCCTGCAGACCCACAAAAAAGAAAAATTAACATTTATTCAAGGCCACAGGACTTTTATTGGCTCCATGTGCAGACGGCGAACCCACAGGAAATTTCAATTTGGAGCCACTTAACTTCAGCACCGCGGCAGCCGTAGTTAAGAATCAGACATTTATAGGTTTTTAAGAATCAAGAGTGAATCCTGGAACTCCAAGTGTCACTGCACATGTGTGCACCAGTCGAGGGCCAGGGCCATAAGGCGTCCCTGTGATCAGCAGCGCCCTCTGATGTTTTTACAGCACAAAGGGATTCCAACAGTTCTCCCCCAATATGAGACAAAACCAAATTAATACCAACGACCGAACATTATCTCCATAGTCCAGGCTGGTGGTTCTGAAACCTGTGGTGTAATGTTACAACCGGGGCTGATTTACTGCAGCGGCAGGAAGGGAACCATGTTTAAAAAGAACATTTTCATTTTGTATCTTTGAATCAACACCGGGGGTGTTACAGTGGAACCTCGAGCAAACCTTCGAGCAAAAACTTCCGCTTTGAGATACAAGTAGAGATTTGAGATACGAGCACGCTTACAGACACTGACGCTAGGAGGCCGAGCACTCGTTCACTTCACTTGTTCGTCGACTACCGTACGCATCTGCGGCGAGTCTTCCGTATTGTGTTTGCGTTATCTACATGATGTTCCTCTCTGTTTTGTGCATTATTCTTCATAATATCAATTCAAAGTCTATGTAAGTTTTGTAGTTTACGTGTGAGGTACGGTACGGAATCAAGTCAAAATAGCCAAAGCTTAAATTTAAGCTCAGTTAACTGAAGCTCAGCTGAAAGATTGATGTTACAGAATGTAGCAAAATTATTGCCTAAACTAGCTTAAATAAGATTGAAAAAAGAAACTACAAGTTAGCACGTTGAGCTGTTATTGAAAGGTTGGTGGTTCGATCCCACCCAGGAACGATGTTTTCTTCCAATAATCTCTCCAGTGTGGGGTCAGTAATGTTCTGTCTAATCTAATCTAAAATATAAGTCTAGGAGGCTCCTGTACCAGTAATGGTATGTGTATCAGTAGATGTAGTCTTTGTCTGTCATCATCATAGTAGTATTAGTATAGTAGTAGTAGTACTTGTCAATTTCCTTACCAGAAATCCATGTGGATGTTGATGCCCCACCCAAGTGCCATTATTGGCCCCAGAACCAGACTTTGACATGACCGATCCACATCCTGTCTGTAACACAATGAAGTACAGACACAGTACAGTGTCTTGATCACAAGTTTTATTCACAGTGCAGTTTCTCAGAATATGCTACGTAGTCATTTCCGAGACATAATTTACTGGTTCATCAGATTCTACGTCTCTCCTTCGTTGTGGGGCCGAAATAGAAAATGCAATTATGATCCGTTTACTTGATGAATTCTCCTCCACCGTGCTGTTTAATAAATAAGGAAATACGTCAACACTCGCACTATTTATAGTAATTAAAGTGAAAAATACTGTCACAACGTAAATCCCTAATTGGACTCCTAGAGAGATATTGAAAATTTGTCTTTAATAATAGCTGATGACGAGGGACGGAAAAACAAAGCGCGTTGAAATGTGGTTGTGTGAGTTCAATTAATCACAGCATAGAAAACAACCAATTTAGCACAGCTCATTCAGGGAATCACTGGGCCCAGGTAATGCACTTTTAATCATCCTCCTTAAGCAGCTCCCAGTAAAACAGGAGTAAAATAGAGTCGACTCCTGCACACTCTGGGACGATAATGTTTCTCTGGGTGTTGCAAAATGTTCTGCTTTAATGTGAAACGATTAATAAGGCGCTGGTGAGAGTCTGCCACGCCGACTACACCGGTGACATCTCTGCTGTCTGTAATTCAGCTGAACCAGCAGCTCAGTCCATGATGGTGAAGGATGTCAGTGGCTGTCTGTATGAGCCAAACTCCATGTATAATAAAACCCACATATACTACAGAAGCAAAGGTTGTTGCAATGTAGTCCAACAGAGGGTGCTGGTGGAACGCATTAACACCGAATGAGAGAAATTTTCCATCGTCACAGCATCTTGGTTGTACAATAATTTAATTTAATTTTTCTTCAAATTAACTCACACAAATTAGGTCACTCATTTGTTTATCATTTTTGTGAAAATTATATCAGGAAAACCCTAGTTTTTGTCAGTTTTTCATACACCAAGTTAAACTTTGAAGAAATGCACTTTGTTCATTTGTTGAAAATGTTTTCACTTCTTGGGTTCTTGTTTAGCGACTGTATAATCGTTAATATAGTAGTTATATTTTATGACAGCTGAATGTACTGCAGTAGTCTGTGAGCTCTGACCTTGTGTTCTAACACTTTGCCAAGTTAGAGCTGCACACTTGATAAAACAATGTCACATCAGAGATGAAAGTTTTCTGCTGTTTACTATTCTCTCATTACCGGCGCTCGCAGCCATCTGTGAAGTGTCGAAAACACACCTGCTTCACCCTGGGCCTGTAATGACTTTTCTCTGTGTGTCTCTGTGACAGTCTGAGGCAGAGAGGGCTGTTATAGGCCTGTCATTCCAAGATCATCAGAAAAGACACACAGCACCTTCTATTCCACTCGCATAATTATGGATATTGTAAAGCTTTCAAAATGATCAATTTAGCCGACACTGTCACTGGAGGAGTTATTAAGGCACTTTGTGCAGATTTCAATGTTCATAATGTGCTGTATTAAAGAACACCCAACTGTGTCAATTTGGGAGTTCTGTTAGAGAGCGTGGACTTGTGCAGCTTGAGGCAGAAGATGGGAAGTATATTTGTTTTGCAGTCATTTCTGGCAAAAATCCATTTTAACGCAGGTTTGTGGAAATTGCTCCATCCAAACCGTCACTGCGATTAAATTCCTATAAATCTATTTTATGACGAGGACAAGAAGAGATGGGAGATGAGACTGAACTCTGAAACGTAATGTAGAATAAGAATTTGTTTGTGTGTGGAGTTCAGAGGGCGGGAGCCTGACAGACGTGAAGATGCTTGGTTGCTGAACAGTTCCCTTTAAACTGGTGCTCTTAATAATGTCGACAGCTTTGAAGTCTTCCACTAAAAAACTTAAAATGCCTGAGCAAACATGAAACAGTGAAGCCCATCAGGTGCTGAGATGAATGAACATGTGAGCAAATGAACTTTGGCAAGACCCCGTTGGATCCTTTGAACTTGCAACGGGTCTGTTTCTGCTCTGTCAAGGGAGGCCACTGCGTTGTGGTCACTCTGTGGTATGGTCATCAGGCCTCAGCCCCCTCTGCTCTTCTCTACCAATGTATCTGTTTCCACACAGGCCTCAGACGTACCCTGCTGTGGTCCTGTGTAACCAGAGACCCTTGAAGTGGACGTGTGCCCTTGCCCAGTTTGCTCCCAGAAACTCCTTCCAGATCCAAGCGACTCCAAGTGTGTCCTGTTGCATCCAGACATTACGGACAGTCTGGTCAGTTGGGTAGACCCCTGCCCCCACTGTTTCAGCCTACTAGCAAGCCAACAACCAGCAGCAGCAGCAGGAGAAGCCTTTTGCAGCCCAGGGAGCGGACCACCCTGGCCTGGTCAGCAACCCCTGCTTACACCTGCCATAAAACTTAAAAGGTACCGTCTCATCCCACAGCTTTGAAGTGTTCAAAGCATAGCCCAGTGACCTTTGATGAGACTTTGGCCACAACACATGTTTTGCACCCATGTATAAACGGCGGTCCCTCAGAAGACAAGAGCGGATTGTTTACTTTCATGTGGGAAGTTTATGGCAACCATTAGGATTTTTCCAACACATTCCATCAAAAGAAATTCTGAAAAAAATCTCAAAATTGTATAATTTGATGAGAAACATGAAGACAAGATTGAATGTCGAAAAATTCCAAATGTTTTTTTGAAAAATATTTTTTTAAATGCTGTAATTTGATAAAAAAACATGCAGAAAACATTAAAACAGTAATTTTGAAAAAAAAAAAAATTTAATTCATGAAAACTTTTCAACTTTTGACCAACATGACATGCGGAATTATGAAATGCCTGAAAAATGCAAGACTATGTCCTAAAACA
>NC_024309.1:9273945-9276712 GCF_000523025.1 Cynoglossus semilaevis | reverse complement strand
GGCTCCTCACAGGAAGTCTCCTCAAACATCTGCAGCATGGTTACCATCGTGAAAATATCCATAAAAATAAAAAGTCCCCGAAATGCCTTAAAATGCAAGACTATGTCCTAAAACATGCTGCCAAGTGAATATTTTGTGTTTAAAAGTCCAAAAAGTATTTTATATGAATATTTGAAAAATGACCCAAAACATGCCTTACTATAGCCTTACCATCGTGAAAATATCCATAAAAATAAAAAGTCCCCGAAATGCCTTAAAATGCAAGACTATGTCCTAAAGCATGCTGCCAAGTGAATATTTTGTGTTTAAATGTCCAAAAAGTATTTTATATGAATATTTGAAAAATGACCCAAAACATGCCTTACTATAGCCTTACCATCGTGAAAATATCCATAAAAATAAAAAGTCCCCGAAATGCCTTAAAATGCAAGACTATGTCCTAAAACATGCTGCCAAGTGAATATTTTGTGTTTAAATGTCCAAAAAGTATTTTATATGAATATTTGAAAAATGACCCAAAACATGCCTTACTATAGCCTTACCATCGTGAAAATATCCATAAAAATAAAAAGTCCCCGAAATGCCTTAAAATGCAAGACTATGTCCTAAAACATGCTGCCAAGTGAATATTTTGTGTTTAAAAGTCCAAAAAGTATTTTATATGAATATTTCAAAAATCACCCAAAACATGCCTTACTATAGCCTTACCATCATGAAGAAAAATACAACTGACCTTGTTCCACATTTAAATTCAGTTTTAAACAAGATTTTATTGTATTTCATTTTCGATATATTATATATCCAATATATATACTCCATAGCAGAGTGGGCCGGGTTTGAGCATGAAACTCCCGGGCTGAAAAAGGGGCCCACTTTGGCCCTGCCTCTCATGCAAGAGGCTTCTTCAGTTCTAACTGGTGGAGGGGAGTACAGCAAATATATACTATGGGTGTGATGAAAAAAATAAAGCTACGTCAGGTCCCTTCTGTTGGGTGGTACGTCAGGGTCATGTGGGGACAGTTTGTTAGGAGTCTGATGGGTCGTAGCAATCTCCAGACTATGGTGGCGAGAACTAAGGACAGCATTGTAGGTGGGTGACCCCCACCCAGAGGACAGGGAGGGGGAACGATCCACCATGGGGCCAACGACTGACATGACAATTTAAAGGTCATATTGGCCACTTTACTCAACACCACATCCCCCATTTGGGGTGGTTCAATACCTGGAAGCTCCCCAGCAGGACAGTAGAAGTGATGAAGCCTCTCGGATGAGAGCAGAAACGTTGTCAACTTAGTTAAGGTGAGTCCAGTCGCCTACTCAAACATGCTTTTGAGATTATTTTGAAGACCTGGATGACTGAGAATATCCACAAATATAATAAGGGTGATGTAAAGTGATACATTCTGCGTACGTGCACAGTAAAGGGCCGTGGGTACTAACTTAAATCCAGCATATAGTGGCTGTGAAGGAGGAACATTTATTAGATACAGCAGAGTTCCTCCTCACTAAGCTCAGTGCACGAGGTACCAGTTTAATAAGCTCCTACAGCAGACTGCTTAACACATTCTTCATAAGGCATCGGATACTGTCAGGTAATGGTTATCTGCCACCGACCCTGGGTGCAGTAAAAGACAGCTTCAGAAACACGGCATGTCAAACATGACAATAAAGAGGAGGACAGAGGAGGTATTGTGGTGAAAGGTAATACGCAGAGGTAGCAGATTAAATCAGCAGGTCTAGTGGAGCAGCGGAAATTCTAACTGTCAACAACAGATGCTAGAGGGAGGGGTAGAGAAAGGCAGAGTTGTAGTCGGGAGGTGGGGAGTCACTTTCGTCAACATCCCAGTTCTCGGGAAGGATGGACGTCTCATTCCCACGGAGATCTGTGATGTCATCACAGAGAACTGCCCCCTGAGTTCCATGGAACTTAAAGGTGAAGAATCTATGGGTGCAGCAGGACGGGCGTTAACAGACAAATGACTCTCAGCAGTAACTCGGACAAATGATTGCAAGTATTGAAAAAACCTATTCTGACCTGCTGAGTTTCCCTGTCTTTGTGTTGTGGTTGTTCCAGCTGACGGTCTTCAGCTCCTCAGAAGGTAAAACCATTCCACTGTCACTCTGCTCCTCCTGAATCGGCAGAGATCAGGTGATATTAATTAGATGTTCAGAAGTCATCTGTGTGTGTGTGTGTGTGTGTGTGTGTGTGTTTTGTTTTGCTTACATCCAGGTTGTCTGGCTCCTCACAGGAAGTCTCCTCAAACGTCTGCAGCATGGCCATACTGCGCATGTAACTAGAGTCCAGTAAAGAAAGAAATGTTAATCAAAATCATCAGTGCATTTAAATAAGAAGATCGTTTTTAAATATTAAACCCAAATTTGGTGGCTGGTTTGATGACAGTGCAGAAACAAAACAGTGCAGAAAGTCTTGAGGTCAGAAAGAAGGAACCAATGATGTTGCGAGTTTGATGATGTCCAAAAGCTTGTCAATACTATAAACCACTGTGTTAAAACCAAAAACTTGTTAAGCAAGAAAAAGTCATTACACGTGAACTAACTCCAGTTACCATGGTTTCCTTCACCTGGTTCCTTACCTCAGGTTTGTGACCGTGACTGGCTTCTCTCGAGCTTTGTCTCCATCCATGAAACTTCCCAGAGGAATGTAATCTTTACCGTCCTGTTGAGAAGATTCTGAGTCATAAACGTGTGTGTTTTCTTCACATATTTTTACTTTCAGGGTCTCTCTCTCTCACACCATGACGCCAGA
>NC_024309.1:9271746-9273905 GCF_000523025.1 Cynoglossus semilaevis | reverse complement strand
CTGGAGCAAGTCTCCCAGAGTCTCCACCAGGTCAGTGAAGGTGGGTCGGTCTGAGGGGCTGGACTCCCAACAGGCCAGCATGGTGCTGTACCTGCACACAGTGACACAGAGGTGTTGACCTGTGACTTCTATAAGGAACTGGACTAACAGAAATATATGGTAAAAATATCATTATTGCAAACTGTGACAGTGATTTATCTAAATAAAATAGAATAAGAAACATTTAGTTTCAAGTCAGCTAAAAATGTAAATAAAATAAAATAAAATAAACTATAATATAATAATAAGACTGACAGAGACATTCAGATGTTATCCCAAAATTAGCTAATGTTGAAGTCAGGTTTGGAAATAGCTCGATAGCTAACTATTAGCCGATAATGGAAATTAATTTTGGCCTTAAAATAATACAATATGTCTAGTGTATTGTAACAGTCAGCTACAAAATTGATACATTTTAGCCAAAGCATAGAAAACATGTCGACCAGATAGAAACACTGATCTATAACATGACTTTCTCACATCATTTCTCATCTGTGTTTTTTTAACTCACATCTCAGGTGTGCTGTGCTCTGGAGCTCTCATCCTGGTTCCTTCCTTCAGTCTGTGGCAGAACTCTTCATCGATGTGAAGACCAGGGTACGGAGAAGCTCCTGTCAGACAAACACACACATCAGCACGACAACTGAGGAAGACAGACCCCACCAACAATTCTGAAGAACAGAATAAAATGGAACTTTCTACTGTCTGATGAGAAGCAGATTTCATGAAAACATATTTTTTCTTTTCATTTCTTCGCCCCTCATACTTTGTTTGAGAACAAAAGTGCGATGTCTCTCACCCAAGGAGAAAATCTCCCACAGCAGAATGCCATAAGACCAGACGTCACTCTGCGTGGTAAACACTTTGTCAAAGATGGACTCTGGAGACATCCACTTCAGGGGGAGGCGGGCCTGTGCAGCCAATCACACAACGTTTTATTCCCTTGTTCAACACAGACTACGATATCCAACAGTTTCTAAATGTTTAGATTAATATGTTAAAAATATTGTTACAAGTGCAAGGCAACATGAACAGGTTTGTTTTGGCTTAACTTCCTAACTGTTACTTAATAGGACTCGAAACTAATCAATGTATTTTACATGTTCTATATGTTAAAATGCTAGTTTTGTCAATGGATCCTATGAACGCAGTTAGTTTACAAAATTTCATATATATGTATTTAATTAAATGAAAATATTTTTCCATTATGCGCAGCTAAAGTCAGGGTGTGTCAATTCGTCTGAAACATTAACAAAGGCACTCACGTCTCCCTTGCGGACGTAGTCGGGGTCTTTGTAGATGTCTCTGGCCAGGCCGAAGTCACAGATCTTCACCACTTTGTTGTCAGACAGCAGAACATTCCTGGCTGCCAGGTCTCTGTGGATACACTGATGTACGACACAAATATAAAATACATGAACACACGTGAGGATTCACACACAGGGGAGAGAGGCAGCGAACCTTGCGAGAGGCCAGATACTCCATTCCCCGCGCCACCTGGAAGCTGAAGGAGATGAGATCCTCCAGGAATAAAGGAGGGTTCGATTCTGGATCTGTGCACAACGGAGAGGAGAGATGATCCAGAGATGTTAGTTTGAATTGAACTGGCATACATCCAGGAATATATTTATGACATAGCTCTCTCACCGAGGCCATTCTCCTTTTTGTCGCTGGACTCGAACTCTGTTCTCAGGCTGATCTGACTCTCAGACTCACCGGTGCCATAAACATCTTTGCCTTCAGCGAACTAAAGTGTGAAACATTAAAAATGATTTTAAACAGTTCAAACTATGGACTGACGAAATTAAATGTGTAAAATTCTTTATTTTTTCAGTGGAAGTTTCCAGGGTGATAGAAATGTATTAATTTCTCAGAGACCTGTTTTTGGACTTAAGGCGTGAGAAAAATAAAGACGAGAACAGAAAAACAGATCCTTTGCAGAAGTGATGATCTTCACATCTTCACACCACACATTGCAGAAGTGACTTTTAGAGAAAAGTATTTTGTCATTATTAGGCAGTGGAAACAACCAAATGTTTTCCCACAAACCAGAAGCTTAAAAATGATGCCACACCATGCTTGGGGTAGGGCGGGGGGATGGGGGGGTGGTGGTGGTGTGG
>NC_024309.1:9253591-9271620 GCF_000523025.1 Cynoglossus semilaevis | reverse complement strand
TGCTGCACAAACACATCTCTCTTGGTTTTCAGATAGGTCGATAGATTTCCATAACAACAAAACTCCACAATGACCATGAGTGGACCTGTACACACACAAAAAACTAAAATTAGCTAAATATTAAATATTCAAAAGAGTTGACTTTAAAATAGCTGGGAAATTATTCAGTTCAACTAAAAGTAGCAGAGACTTAAATGAAAAAGCAAGTGGGTGACAATAAGCTAACCAAAATAAGTAAGAATTTTACAAAAGCAAAAACAAACCTAATGTGAGCCAAAAGTACCTCAAGTGTTAGCCACGAAATGATGAAAAAGAAATTGTGTAAATGTTGTCTTCCAAAAAAGCACAATACTGAAATAATGATGTGTAGATGAATTTAAAAAATAAATAAAATCAAAACAGTCGAATTAACCGTAAATCCACACTGATATTTGGAAGCTGAAATATGTTTTTGTGAACACACACCTCCTGGTTTGGTGCAGGCTCCCAGCAGGTTGACCACATTCAGGTGGTTGCCAATGTAGTTGAGGATCTTGAGTTCAGTCATCAGGGCTTTGTGTTCGCTGTCTGTAGCACCCTCTGGTGGACAAAGGGTGGAAAACAAAACATTTGGCACAATAGTTCTTGTTCAGAATACTTTGTATTAGACCTCCAGGGACACTGTCTGGTACCTTTGAGCATCTTCACCGCCACGGTGCTGCAGCTGGTGGCGCTGTCGATACCGAACGCAGATGCCTGCATCACTTTACCAAAGGCTCCACGGCCCAGAGGTTTCCCTGTCACACAGAGGAGGAAGGTGATGCTGGTGGTGGAAAAGGGCAGCTGTGTGTTTCCTTGGCTAATTAAGCAACATTATTAATTAGGATTGTCGCCCACCCGCGGATGTGGGATGTAGATGGGAACTTTGGAGATTTTGGAGTCTTATTGAGTCTTTGGACCAAGTCTATCTGAGAGCATTTCCATCCTGATGAGAGCGAGGCCTGATTAGCTCCAGTAAACACAGTTCCCACACCCCCTGGTGGAGCTGATTAACTCCGCACAGACAACACAGACCCAGGGTCTGATTAATGGAATGGCAGACCCTCCCAGTAATGATCTGATAAGACCTATGAGAAAGTCTTCATATCTGTTGAGTCATCTTATAAACCTCCCATCATTTCCACCACATTCCCAAAAATCGAAGTCACTCGTGTTGCTTTTTGTCTTGTCTGGTTGGGAAATAAATGATGATTTGTACCTAATTGGAGTCGCTCTCGAGGAAACTCCCACTGGCTCTGGTCGTACTGCAGTCTCTCACACTGCTCTTCCATCGGCCCTTCTCCGGTGTTCAGGATGATTGACAGGTACTCCGGTTTGGAACGTGAGCTGCTGGACTGCTGGGAGAAATAGTTTGTAGAAATAAAGAAGAAACAGAAACATCCCTTCTTTTGCAAGAGGAAAATCAAAGCATGACAGCTGTCAGTAACAGAAGAAAAAGTTTTTCTTTTTTTTATTATAAATAACCATTTTATTTAATGTTTCCCTTCAGGTATTCAGGCTATTTTATTCTAGGTACGCAAAAACAGTTCTTGAAAACATGCAGTACTACTTAGTAGAGCTAAGTAATCCCTGCAAAGAAATGCATGCATTACCGACAGTGTATGCATTGGGCAATCAAACTAATTAATATAGCACCCCCGCAGGGCAAGTAGGGGCCCTACATGTTCTCTCTTTAACAACACTTGGGTGAATTCCCTGTACTCTCTGCCCTCAGTAGGTTGCACATAAACACTTTGTGTAATCTTGGAATGTTCTGAGTCAAAATGAAAAGTCTTGAAGAGGAAGTTAACACGAGAAAGAAGTGAGACCTGAGTAATAACCATTAGTTTTGTTATGTCTATTCATAATAAAGGTGGAATACAGTTTGAAGAAAACAAAACAACAACAAAAAAATAAATAAAAAAAATTCCTCTCACCTGCTTCAGTTTACGTATAAAGAGCGTGAGCAATATCCACAGAAGAGTGGCCATTACACAGGTACAGACCAGAGGGGGGATTTCCAAAATGGAATTCTCTGAGGTACCTGTTAAAAACACGCACAAATGTCAATGCATCAGTTTAATATTTTTCTACTTCTATCTTAAAAATGTTTTACTCTCTTTAGCCACTGGCTCTTATAACCCAACACTTCTCTGAGATTTGAATACACGTTAAAACAGTTGGTTCACTGAAAGGTTGGACATTTCTCAATGGCTCCAGCTGGGGGCAGTGTGTTTTCACAAACACAGAATGATTCAGAAACAATAGCTACAGCCCTCCTTCCCACCCCTACCCCCTTCTCATTACACACTTCTTTTTTTTCTTTTTTTAAGGAAAACATGTAGAGATGCCCATTGAAGTGCGACCCACACGGAGCTTCCCTGACATGCGAGCCAGGCCCTTCCAGAGGAAATAAAACTGGGAGACAACTTCCTTCCTGACGGATCAGGAACACAACAACAATACACTACATGTTTGTCTCCATGTAGTTGCCAGGACACCTCAAGACCTATCGAATGTCTTTAACCTTCACAAATAAACGGCATCACTTAAAGCGACTAAATTTCACCCTAACCTTCTGACTCCAACTCTAACTAGGATCAAGACAAAAACAAACTCTCCGTGGTGTGAGGCCTGAAAAACATCCTCATAATAGTTTAAAATCATCAGAGTCAATCAAAGGTGGTCCGACACTCACTGTTGACCCATATATGGGCAGAGCTCTCCACAGATCCTCTGTCATTGGTGGCCTCACATGTGTACAGCCCCTGGTCCTCCACTGTGATTCGGTCAATATGTAAAACCCCAGCGTCTGGTGATATGGCGATGCCTTGAAGAAAGTGGCAAAAATAAAAATAAAAAAAGTTCAGAACCAGGAATCAAAATATGCATGCACATCTGTTTACTTTTCTTTTTTTTTTACCTGATCCTTGTGTCAGAGCATGTTGGTCTTTGTACCATGTGACAGTCGGGGGTGGGACGCCCTGAGATGGACAGTGGAGGGTCACTGAGCTGCTGATGTTGACTGTACAATCTGTCAAATTAGTCAGCAGCACCGGGGGCTCTAGGACTGAAGACACACACACACACACACAGACAGATTTAAAAAAATTCTCATTTAGATTCTCTATAAAGTTTTTATTTTGTTTTCATAAAAAGACAATATTTCTTTCCAAGTACCAAATTATTATTGCACCAAATTATTTCCTGCTAACTTTGTGGGGGGAAAAAACAAACAAACAAACAAATTCCAGGGTCTTTACAAAACAAGAGGATTTAAGTCAAAGAAACGAAGGCCACTGACCAAACCTGTGCAGTTATTTATATTTATAGACCAGAAGAGACTTTTGTGATGGAGGGAATCAGTGTTTTTTCTTCCTTCCTGGACCAGCGCCACTTTTGTGGCACTGTGACACATTTCTGTAGTGACCTTAAGCTCAACCTGTGACTCAGCTGAAGTCTGGGATCTGGAAAACCTTTAAAAAACAATACAAACCAGTTCCTAAAAAGCAGAGTTTTTTTTTAATCATTACTGGTCAACGAGTGCACACAGTCAGAGCCCCGCCCTGGCTTTAACTCTGCTACACTAAAATTAGATCAGATGTTTCCTTGAAGTTCCTTGACCACAGATTTTAATAACCCTATACTCCCCGTCTTTTTCGTAAGTCGGGCTCTGGTCACCTTGTCTCTCTAGTAATTCCCTTGTGGGGTCCCGAGGGAGGAAGTTGTCATGTTGGGGCCTGATTGTATAGAGAACAGCAGTAAAGGACATGAAGAGAAGTCACTTAAGCAAAGGCGACTGATTGTTGTTTCCCCTATCTTCCTCCTCGACAACAATTGATGATTGTCTGTGGGGGCTGGGGCCTGACAGTGTCTGATTGGCTGATTGTTCCCCCGGCCTTGTGTAGGAGCCTGCAAATGTGGCATTGTGGGAAGTGCCATTGTGTGCTCTTCCTCCAGACAAGAGCTCATTCCCACGTGAAAAAAGAGGTGCAGAGTCGGAGCACAAGAGCAAAGGCAGGGTGGGGCCCCAGGAAACTGAGGGGTTTCGATTCCCAAGCAGTAAGACTCTGTGAGAGTTTGAAGGGGTTTGCACGTATGTATGTATACACTGGTCCCTCTCCTATCGCGGGAGTTGCGTACCAAGACCCACCGCGAATTGGCAAAAATCGCGAAGTAGAGGCGAGATAGTTTTTATAATATATACGTATATATTTACCAATTACGAACCCCCCCACACTGTTATCAACCCCCACTAGACTGTAACACTCTCTCCCGCAGAAAGATGCTACGATGCATGAACCAATCAGAGTAAGGAACAGCAGAGCATGATCAATTAGCCCAAGTCAATTGGCATGCTCAATAGTACACCAAGTACGCATTGTATTAGCCAAGAGTATGTTGTGTACGATCAAGTCTGGGTAAACAAAGTTACTAGCGATTGTTCGCAAATGAGCTAATCTCAATGTCAAAATGAGAATCTACATTTTTAAAGTATGTATAATTATTTTATAATGACTTTATTTTTGCTATATTTTGTGATATTGCAAACATTTTGCCATATCTTGGTTATAAATAAACAAAAACATTTTGCAAAGAACATTTTTGAGCAGAAAGTGTTAAAGAAACTGACATTGTTCAATTAAAGCCAAAACATTTTGGAAAATATTTCCTGCGATTCAAAGATAAATATAACTCACCTTTGACCTTCACCTGTGTGTCCCGATGAGTTCTCCGTCCAGTGATGAGGTGTCGGGCGGAGCACCTGTAGATCCCAGAGTCTCTGGCCGTCAGGTTTCTCAGCAACAGCTCCAGGGAGTTGGAATACACCCCCTCTGTGAGCCGACGGTCTCCGGCCAGGACGCCTCCTGTGTTATTGACTCGCTGCCACTTCAACGCCGTAAACAGATACTTATTGGCAACGCAGGTAAGGTGGAGGTCACCGCCCTCTATTGGTTCCTCTTGCTGGTTTAGACTAATGTCTCCTGAGGTGTCTGAGAGGAAAAGGAAGAAATAAAAGATGAATTGGGAGGAAGGTAGAAGAAGTGAACAGGAACATGGAATATAAACCACCTGATTTCCCGTTTGACGAATACGCCTTCTCAATATTTTTAGTGAGTACTTCCAGATCCCGCCAGAAACTCACACCTTAGAACCGATTCCACCAAACTTCCACTTCTGTAACCTTTGATGACAATGTTGAATAGCTATTGTCGGTAAAAGCAGCGAGTGGATTTTAGCGTAAAGCCTTTTTATTTACTTAAGCCTTTTGAAACTTCCCGTGGAAACGGCTCAAGAGTTTCCTGATGGCAGATAGTGTTTATCTTTCCCGAACACCCAAGGCCTCCCAAAATAAAGTAGACCTGCCATTCTGAGGAAGCTTGCTGCACGGGGAAGTGGAACGATAAGAGTTCCAGCTTCCTGTTCCGCTCCTGCTCACAGAAACATGCACACACAAAAACTGTTAACCTAGTTTGGTAGTTAAGCTGCTTATCAAACACACAGAACAATTAAAGTACTGCACGTACAGCAGCTCTCGTGCCAAGTATTTTAACCTAGATTTATATTTGCGTTTACATTGGACACACATCAAGATTTTGAATAGTGTTTGTGTCGTGTTACCGATTATTAAGTAAAAGATTATTAGAGTAAAAAAATGTGTTTTTGTTTCTACAGTAATAGAACAATAAGCAACTTTTTTACTAAAACTTAAATTATTTTTTTTAATAATTCTTGTCACAGATTTTGCTATATGTAATTTTTAAAATTAAATCAATCTATTTTTTTGCTAACGTTACCACTTTTTTGTTAATTTATTTATTGTTGCTTTTTTGCGTATTTAAAAATAATAGCTATCTTTTTGGCTCACATCAACATTTCTGTGCGTATTTGATCATGGAAACTTTTAATAATTTAGGGACAAATTTAGTATTTTCTAATTAATTGTATAATTAATACAATACAATTAATTATTATTAATCAATTATATATTATTATTACAACAACCCACATGGTTGTTGTAAGATTTTTTTAACACTCATCAGTTTCCATGGTTTTGTTGCTGCTTCTTCACTGCACCTCATCAGTCTGGTCATCACCTGTGATGTAGAAGTGGATGTCAAGCTGGTCCGAGCCGACAGAGTTGGAGGCAACGCAGCGATACACTCCAGGGACGAAGGCTTCTGCCACGGTCAGAACCCCCACTGTCTACGGAGAGCAAAAACATCCGCATGAGACCACCGGACCACTTAACACACATTTTCATCACACTCATTACATTGACCACTGACGGCAGGAATTGTATTTTTCAATCGGCCACTTAAGAAGACAATAGGGGTGTCTGAACTAGATCTCCAGCCAATCAGTGGGCAGCATTAAATGTAAACTGCTGATTTGTTGTTTTTAGTCATGTAGACCAGTGATTCCCAACCACTGTGCCGTGGCACACTACTGTGCCGTGAGAGATCATTAGGTGTGCCATTGAAAATTGTTGTTAAATTCACTTAATTGGGCTGAAAACCTGTAAAATTATTTATTGATTGCATATAACTTTTTCAAAAGGCAGAACGATTATATACTCTTCTGCTAGGTGGCAGCAGATGGCTATGAAAACTTAAAAAAAAAGATCTGAAAAGAAAATCAGAGCTGTTGAAGAAGATCTTTGTGAGTGTCTTTCTTCAATTCCTGCCAGTATATCAGCATCGTCTTCAACTAAACAGGCTGATATTTTAGTCAATTATGAGGTCATTTTAACTGGACGATTATATTTAATTACATATACTTTTTCTCAAACTCATTTCACAGTGTGTCAGTGGTCTGTTGTACATTTGCATCAAAATATCACAGACATATTTCAAAATACATCTTCAGTTTATTTAGTGTGTGTCTGTCAGCGTTCTACGCACCCGTTCCTTCCCCTGCAGCACTTCCTGTCTGTGAGTAACACTCAGGATGGGGTTGTATGCGGTCTTGTTGGGAGGATTCTCCATCACAGCGCGCCATAGCGGGGAGGACGTTGGACACACACACCTTAAAGCAGGAAGATGAGGAGGAGGAGGAGGTAGACATAAACTCAGCTGTGTTGACAAAAGTCTGACTCCAGATGTGTGTGGGCGTGTGCTCAGCAGGAGGAAGAGCACAATTCCAGGAGAATGCCTTGGAATGATATGCTGCTTTATGTTATCTTCACCATCAATCACATCATCACCATCATCACCATCATCATCATCATCAATGCTGTAGTCACCAAGCCATTTTTATCCATAGCATCACATCCTTTTCTCACACTACAGTGGATCAGTCGGGTGCTATGTAATGCTGAATTGTTCACAAACTGAGGATGCGGAGCTGGTATTGTCATTCTGTGGATCTACTTCCTTGCATTCTTAACAAATCATCTCATATTTCCAGGTTTGGAGTTCCTGCCCGTGTCAGTGACTCTTACAAGTTTAAAAATCAATAGATCACAGACTGGTGGAGCTGTGGGAACTGGGTCTTACACGCGCTGCTTTTGTTGCTTATTTATGCACAAACAACACATCAGCCGGGCAGTGGCTAAAAAACTATTTATAACTCTCACGATAGATGTCGAGTAACGCAAAAAAAAAAATCAGCTGCATAAACAGATATCGTACTACATACTGTGCACAACAGTTGGTCCTCTTAAATCTTCAACTGTGGTTGAAAAAAGGTGAGTTCTGGGTCTGGTAAAAATTATTTAAAATCAAAGGGATCAAGAAAAACATATTTAACTTATTCTTCGGCTTTATTATAAGTCAATCACAAAGCTTTAGTCAGAACTAGGACTACCTTTGTTTTAATGTACACTGTGTAAAACATTGGTTCCCAATCTTTTTCGGCCATTAATTCAAATTAAATTAAATTTGCAGTAACTCAATAACACACAAGAGGGGCCCACCCCCCACCCTGGAAACTGCTTTAAGTCACTTCCCTAAGTCAGGTGGTGAAGTTCCATTTCATTATGGTTAATGTCAGCAGTTTAGTGAAACCCCAGATTTACACAGTCAGCTCTGTCTCTGTCTGTCCATCACCCTGTCTCTGTCTCTGTCTGTCCATCACCCTGTCTCTGTGATCTCAGCGCCCCCCTGAGGTTGGTTCCTCTCTGCTCCTCGATTGCTCTTCCTCATTGGAATCTAGATAATGTGCGACCCACCCTGTGCATGACACTGGGACACTGCCACACATGCACCCGCACAAACAACCATGCGGTGATCACATGCACACAATGGCGCACACACACACACAGCCCTACATGCTTACACTCGATGGTTAACACTCCCACGCTTCACAGGAAAAAACCTGGATTCCTGATCAAAGACACAGACATGTGATTAGTAACATAGAAATGTGGACATAGATGCTGTGATGACACAGACACATGATGCTGACAGATGTTAGACACACATTAGTACACATTTACATTCACATCCCAGCCACAGTCACACATCTGGTGCATGTGCGTGTGCATGTGCGTGTCTGTGTCTGTGTCTGTGTGTGTGTGCCTACCAACAGGGAATAATAGAGCGCTCCCAGTCAGAGAACAGTGGGGGTCATCTCCTGCCTATTCTTCCTTTCTTCCTCATTGCTTAAAATAAGTTCACTTGTAAACGGTACTGTCCCTGCATGTTCCTGCCTCCTCCCTACAACAGGCAGAGAGCCACATGAACACATACACAAATATAGGCAAACGTTTAATGCACATAAACACACAGGGAAACAGAGACACACACTGGTATAACACTTCAATACGTTACGACCGATTCATACAGAGTGGACAAATACTGTCATCCGTTGTATGCAAGTTAGTTGTATAAAATTATTAAATATTAGATTCATATATTACTCATAGAACATCTGTATACAAGGAATGAGTCACATTGGGAGACACCCGTAAAATGGAAACACACACACACACACACACACACACACAGACATATTTAGTTAAAGTCCGACAACTCATTCTACTGAATTGGCTTGTAGCATTGGCATAGACTGTATACAAGTAATGGACAGTGAAGTACTGGGTCAGACTGCATGTTTTTATGAGAAGGTTTTATAATAACCACAGAACTGTATTTAATCAGGTGATCTACTGCTGGTGGTCCAAAATAATAATAATAATAATTTTTCTAATCTCTATCTCGATTTGCAACACTAGTCCAGATTGAGACGTCTCTGTCCATTGCTCATGTACAGTCTCTGAACATCACACATACAGTACATTTACATTAAGATTTTTACTTGACTCTCTATACACAACAACAGGGCTGTTACTACATTAACACCATACGGCACACATGAAATTTTGACGACACAGGATGATAAACAGTGACAGAGGACAGTCGTAGTCTCTGGTCTTCGGAGACGTCCTACATGGTAGGTGTCTGCTGACCTTCAGTCTTACAATAGAGAACTGTAGGCATCCCATTGTGAACAATACCAAGCTTGTCCTCTCTCTCTCTCGTTTCGCCTGTCCACGACGAGCACATTTGACCTTCTACCGGTGGCTACGAATGAGAACAGAAACTCACAGCTTTGGTGGATATAAGGATCAGATCAGGGCTTGAGACGGGCGCGGTTCATGGGCACCCGTTATAGTACCACTGAAGGAGTCAAAAATTAAAAGAACAAAACAAAAAAAACCCAAGCAAAGCAGCTCCAGAAATGTGGCCGGTGGACGGATGGGATTGCACTTCTTCTGGCTCAAACTGTCTGTGTAATGTTAAAAATATATATAAAAATAAAGCAAAGAAAACTACATGATGGCCAAGTGCGAGGGGAGGAGTGAATGAAATGATGGGGGGGAGGGTGCAAAGGAAATAAATAAATAATCAGTATAGCAGGAGTCTCAGTGATGTGACTCTCCTGGTTTCCTGTGCCTCCTGGTCGTCACTGCTCAGCAGTGTTCCAAGGCACTTTCCCCAAAATCTTCACACCAGGATCATCACATCTGGGATACGTGGTAAAATCACCGGTTGTTGCTGTTCAAAAGCACCCGGACTCTGTAGATCGTTGGGGGTCGGGGTCTCCAGGCTGGGAAGTGATGGTGAGGTGGTGGTGGTGGAGGGGTGTTTCTTCTACCTTCTACCTCTGCCTTCTGTTAAGGTAGAGGATAACGGCTCAGGTTTGGGGGTAGCATTGGTGAAGGAGGGGGAGGTATGTGTCGGGGGGACAACAGAACTGAGGGAAAGGGGGCAGGTGATGGTGGGATGGAGGTGGTGGTGGTGGTGGGGACTCTCAAGAATAGATCAAGCTCTTGAGGAAGTGGACTGTGCCACGTTTGAAGACGAAGGGACAATCATGCTGCTGGGAAGCGTCTCGCATCGGAGAGGAAGCCAAACAACGAGAGGAAAAGCGCTCTGATTTTTGCACAGGAAGCCCAGCGCGCCTCCTGCCTGGGCCAGATAAGAGCGCTGTGGTTCCCAGGGCCAGACCCAGGAGTGGACCCAGGACTCAGGCGTGAAGACCCCCCCATCAGCCGGGCCCAGCCTGGTCCACGGTCCCTGGGCCTCCTCCAGCGCAGCGTCAGGCTCGCGGTGCAGCCGGGCTGCAAAGAACAAGGGCCTGGTGAGGTTCCAGCCAAAAACTAGACTAAAGAAACAGACTTAAGACACTGAAGCAGAACCAGAACAGAGCTTTTCCTTCAAGACATTGTACTGCACACACTTGCAAGGACATTGTGAAGGGTTTATTGTTTAGATCATATTTGTGTGGTTTGGAATTTTTTTTAGGCCAGATTTATTCACGTTAAAATACCTGCGGACCATCTGTCTTGAATTTGCAATGAAACTTTAGCATGAAATGAAATACACTTCCAGATGGAAGATTTAATTTGGCCCAAGTTCGACAGAAATTAGTAGTGAAGCGAAAACAGTGAACAAAAAGTATTGTTTTCTAAAAATAAGTAAAGCAACAAAATTGTCACCGTGAAAACAAAGAAATTAAAAGTCATTAAAAATACCTATGTACAAGTTATATTAGACATAAAACCAGCCGAAACGCAATACAATGTTAGCTTTTGGCTAAAGTTAGCCAAAAGATTGCATGTGACACTGCCGGCATGATGTTCTGTGGGCAGATTACTTTTGGCATCTGATGGATGAAACCAAAGTGGAGGCATCTGGGCATGGTGCCATGTCAGAGGGCTGGGGGTCAAGGGTCAAGTACACTGATGATGTCAGTAGTGGGTCTCAGAGGGGGGATAGAGAGTGGGCGGCTGCTGGGCTGCTCTCAGGTAATACTTAACCTCTGTGACTCAGTCAGTAGCAACACAATAAAGTGTCTGACCTTCAATCAATGTTCTTGCCAAGTGTCGGCTTTGACACATCAGTGTGCACAAGTGTGTGTGTGTTTGTTATTGTGTGATTGGGAGAGAGAGGAAGGGGAGAGAGAGAGAGAGCTGAACAAAGACTTGACTACAGCTCATAGAACACATTTACAAACCTCCAAAACAGAGGTTAAAAGGTTATTTATTTGTGAACCTTGATATGACAGTACAACTAATTTCCCCCAAATTTTCTCATGATGACTAAGGCTGATCATTTTCCTGGGAAAAATTCTGTCATTGAATGAAATGTTTTTGGAATTATAAAGTCATTCAACAGCCATTTCCGCTCATCATTTACTCACTTACCACTTCTTACAGCAAAAACCACTGTCTGCTCATAAATTAATGCATTTTTTGTTTTTTAAGGCGTGTCTGAGAAATAGGTTACAAAACATAGCAGTAGAACCAGTCATCATAAAATGGAAAAAACCTGGACGAACATTTACCGATAATGACGAAAAAGTACAATTTTAGTTCAAATCTTTAGTCAGAAACCTTGAGTTTTCTGATAAGAAGCTAAAGTTTTTGTAATAAATCTTTCAAATGAGAAAATACTAAATGACAGAAGTATAATTTTGTGGTTCAAATATTCAACTTATTTTGTGCATTACTCTTTACTGTATAACACTGAGTCCACTACTGCTGATGAGATCGCTGTAGAGCTGTTTGTGTGCATGTGTGTGTGTCAGATATAAGAAAAGCCATTACAGGATGCAGTGTGCAATCACAATAATAAACAGAGCGCTCACTCTACGTCCTGCACAGGAAATTCATTAAATCATAGTGTTTGATTTGGAAACCAACAAATCGTGACTAAGAGCACGGAGGTGGCCTCTATTGAAGTTTTTTTTTTGTCCTTTAAAGTCTGGGCTACAATGTGTACTGTGGCTGTGAATGTAACACAAACACACACACCCATACACACACTGCCACACACACTTCATGTTCATCACACATAAACAAACGTGGAAAAAAGAACGTACGGAGAGTTAGAGGACAAACATATGGAGTTAAACAGTCACGTAAACACACACATAGACCTGACGGAACACACACACACACACAAGTCGATGCCTATACGTAATAAATACACAATATAACACACAAACATTTTCACACATTTCCCCTGAACATGAAAGCCCCCCCTTTCCCTCTCCTCCCCCCCAAAGGCATCTGTTCTGGTTGCAAGAAGGAAACACTGTCTGAACACAAGCTGAAATAGACAAAACATGTCTCGTTTCTCTCACACACACACACACACACTCACACACAAACCAAAAGCAAACATTTTTGCTGTTTAGGTTTGTACATTGTGTAAAATAATTAGCGCCTTTTTTTCAATTTTTGGAAACCATTACTGGGCTGAGTTTTCCCTCAGTTTTGACTGACAGGCCTTTTTTGCAATTTTCTGTCAAATCTTTTCTGCATGTGTCAGCAGTCGTTTTTTTTTTCAAATTAAAGGATGGTATGTCTTTGGGAATTTCCCCTTCCCGTTATTGACCGCTCACTCCCTAACACCCCAACGATCTGTATCTCCATTTTATAACATATTGTCTGAAAATGCTTTCAGGTTTTCAAAAATCATTCATTCGTCCAAATCGATCATTAGCACAATGTCTTTAAAGACATTTTAAGCCTTTTATACAGGCACGCCACTGAATATCATATGGACGTCGTTTACTCTGTGCTGTACTGCTTACCGGCCTCTAGGTGGACAGGGATGCCAGAACCACGTGTTGAATGGTCGAGGGACTCCGTGAGACGTGCAGTGAAGTGCTTGTCTGCTCCCCCTCGGCACAGAACCTGGGTCCTGCACCAGGACTGCTTTCTCTCCTATCCGTGGACTCACTGTCACACAGAACACACACACACACACACACACACAGAATCAAGAGAAAAGATCCATCAGTGAAGGAACAGGATGTGGCGCTGATTCATTTGTGGAGGTGGGTTGATGGTTTGCTTCTCACCGTTGACTACAAGAGTCAGTGTGAAGTTCTGTTGAAGTCCGTGTTCCTGGATTCTCACTAGGACAGTGTACTTCCCAGCATCCTCCTCTGCAACGTCTCGAATAATGAGTGAATTTTCATCAACATGGTATCTGGAGCATTGTTCTGCCGCCACCCTGCCGTCCTTCAGCCTGGCAAACAAAAAAACAAACAAAACTAAATTACATTAAACAGTAGAGCAGTAAAAACTATGATTTTTTTTAAAATCTGAAACTTGTGTCTCACCAGATGACCTCAGGTTTAGGGAAGGCTTTTAGTCTGGCGACTCGATACAATTTCTGTCCTGCTTTAACCTCCAGCACGGATCCATTTTTGGGTTTCAGATGGATGAATGGTCGGTCTACGGTTGTGATTAAATGTAAAGTTGAGGATGAGAATTTGGTGCATATTTTTATTCTGTTAGCCATGACTAAAAAGTGAAGAATTTGACTCACCGTAGACGTTGACTGTAACGTTGGTTTTTTTGACATTTTTACCACTGCTGACTCGACATGTGTAGAGGCCTCGGTCTGTCTTCTTCAGTTTGGGGATGGTCAGAATGCTGTAGAACAACATGTGCGTTCTAAGATTCTGAATTTTCCTGGAAATGATCCCAGTGTTGTTTCTCTAAAATGTTAAGAAAGAAAGAAGTGACTGTAAAATAAATCTGTTTGTTGTTAAAATGTATATACCACAAAGACTAAGGGTCATCGTCTTCAAAGTAATCTTTACCAGACTCCAAACCTTTTCAATGAAGGCAGCCTGATGTCTACTGAAGGTCAAACCCACCCACGCACAGGCTCACATTTCCTGTTTGTGTCTACTGTTCTGATATCAGGACATAATGTTCAGAAAGTTGAACATAACTGACTGACCTTTCCTGGATAACTCCATCTGAAGGTCACTCTGGTGTTCAACTCTGCAGTGGCAGTGCAGTTCAGGACCAGTCTCCGTCCCTTCAGGTTCTCCACGGGGTTACTGCCGTTCAGAAACACCTTCATGATGTTGGTCACTGTTGGAAAGACAGTGTCAAAGACAGGGTGAGTCTGTGTCACCTGACACACGTGCTGCTGCTGCTGTTGCTGCTACTGACCTAATCTGTGGACAATGTACATTCTGGACTGGTGTGTGACTCCGTTGACGACCGTCTGGCAGTGAAAAGGGCCGGTGTGGAAGTAGTTGGGACTTTGGATGGTGAAGCCCTGTCTACTGTTCCAGGTGATGTTCCTCTGGTCCGGGCTCCAACTCTGGAGGTGGAACTTTGGAAGAAAGAAAGGGAAGAAAGACATCAAACTGTGTGTGGACCGAAGACAGGAATAAGTTAAATAATAATAATAATAAATTAAAGTAGAAGTTGCAGTAATTATTTCTCAGTGATGTGTAGAAGTTCTATAATAATTATGGTCTGGCTGAGTTTATTCTCACAGAGTTATTTTTACAGCCACCAGGACATTTGTCAAACTGTGTAAAACTTGTTGTGTTCTTGGACAGAGCCTTAAGGAAGTGTTACTGTGTCATAGTGGAAGCTTCCCACCCACTCTCAGGGGATCAGGTGTCACCCCCCTCCCCCTCCCAAACCACCTACACACCCAATTACAACAGTATTACACATACACTCCTGTGAACTGTCTGATCCTCTCTGTAACTCTGGATCAGCCCAGATCAGCCTGGACCATGTGACCAGGTACTGTATTCTATAGCGCAACTTTTTTTTCTGGTGATTTCCAAGTTTGACCAAAACACCCTCCTGTTTGGACTTGGTATCATCAGACAATAACACATTTTTCCTCATCTGAAAAACCTGATGTGGTTCAAAAAAATTCAGCTGGGTTCTGATGTATTTCTTTTATAAAAAAATCCAGACATAGTGGTTATAGTAACCACTGCATTCCAGAAATTACCACATTTAGTTGTTGCAATATATACTGCACAATACAACTCAACAAATGACAAAGACGTCAGACTACATACATCACCTGAACTTTCTGTTTTGGTTTCGAAAGAATCTTCTAGCAGTTTCCTTTGCTTTTTAACATGAGTGGTTATAGGTGATTTTCTTTATATTTATTTTATAATGTTTCGAATTAAAATGTTAGATGAATGAAAATATTAGATGATAAAAAAATGAAAATTAAATATTCTGTTAAAACTCCCAGCACTTTAAACACGGCTGTGTGAACTTTTTCATATTCTCTGGGGAGTCGTTGAGGAGAAAGTGGAGTTAGGATTGGAGAAATACGACTCCAGCCCCGCTTTGTGCATCCCGTTTCTTCAGGATATTGACATTTTCACCTGAACCCCAGGTTGACCCCGTCCTAACGGACCTCCGGGACCTGTTGGCTACTTTCAAAGCCAGATAGAGAAAACAGAGTCTCCTGCTTGTTGTTCCTGACTGGGACTGAATTCACTGGTTCAGACCGGTCAACGCAGGTTGGAGGAGGAAACAGGAGGACGAAGGAAGAGGAGTACCGCTATTTTTAGACTGTTCACAGTAGTGGCTCCAGACGTTTGTGAGGCAATGGACAGGAGACAAAAACATGTGTGTATGTGTGTTGTTGTCCAAACATGTCTTTTTGAGGATTATATTTAGACTGTGGTGATCCAACTGGAGTGACAGTCCTTGATCCATACATCCAGGATATATATATATATATCCTGGATAAATATATATATATCCAGGATATATACGTGTATATATATATATATATATATATATATAATATACATTTCACGCCCTCAGTGCATGGCAGGTTTTTAATATTATAAATGTATTTTTGTATTTAAACTGTCGGCCACCTAACGTGACAGTGGTGGCAGGTAGAATCACACAATATTACCATTAACAAGACCAGATTCCTCTGCACGTTTGACAGCTCTCCTATTGTAGTTCCATCACAATGAGCTTCCTCCAGTGACGCACAAGTCGTCATTATGTGATTGAAGAGAAAACTTTGATCTGTCAGGGGCCACCAGTGGCTTCCTACACACCAGCTGTTGAAGGTATCAGCTAAGGGAAGTTGGCAGCCAGGGATTTATCTAGGAGAGATGTGGGAAATGCCCCCAGCGTTGGGGCCGAAAGGGCACGTCACACCGTGTGTCCTGTCTCCAGAGGTAAACGCAAAGCTGCCGTGGGCAAAATGTAATGAGAAAAAGCCATCACAGGGAGGATATCCTCGGCCGTCGGACGGTTTTCTAGCAGATGGATCCATACGTGCAGGTACGATCCCTGGAGCTTTGACCTACAACTGCCAGGGGTTGAACATGCACACAAACAGATGTACTCTTACGCACATGTACCGTACTGTACTGGACTGGACTGGACTGTGTATGTCAGCAGACTGTCGACACACTCTTCTGTGCACTTAATAACTCTTGTCTGCTCTTCCCATCACTCAGCACTTAAGCACCGACACCGACAAACTCATCTGCACAAACTTTCACACAAACACACACACACACATATATATATATGTATATATATATATATACATACACACACATTTAGTGTCCTTCTTGACTGACCTTGACCAGTGTGGTGGTGACATTAGGGTGGGTGACCCTACAGGGGATAACCAAAGACTGCTTCTCCGTCAGGTACAGTACATCTGGGCTAATGTCAGGATGTTCCACAAATGGTTGCTGGCTGTCTGAAACAGACAAAGCACTGCGGTCAGGGACAAATAGAGAAAAAACATAAAGAATTACAATTATTCTGTGTTTATTTCCAGCATGTCGTTCATGTTTTTAATATTGGTACTGTATATATGGAAAATTGTGTCTTTTTTTCACACCACTTTCAGTTACTCCAGTACTGAACTCTCATACCTTTTAATAATAATAATAATATTAATAATAATTCAGTGATTAATTTTATTTCAGGCGACGTACAGGACTCTAACTCTCAGCTCTCAGTTCTAGCAGAGTTTGTTCAAAGTGAAACCCAGAGAAGTTGAATCCAGGTCAGAAATATAATCCCACTCAACCCACTCTTTGTAAAGTTTCTCATTCAGTGCATATGAAAATAGAAAGACTAGAAAGACTCCCACTGGTGGCTGGACAATACGAGGGGAGAGTTTAAAGAAACACTAAAAAATGACCTCCACGACTGAGTGAGAAAACTTGTTTCTTTTTCATAATAACTCTCTGTGAAGTGACCCTTTAATTTCAGGCACAAAGAGGAAAGAAAACAATCAGCAGCTCTTATGGAGCTAGGCGTAATAATCTGGACAACAAATAACAAACAGACACACACTGTGAGACACACAATCACGCACACTCAATACCTATTCAGCAAATGACTGCCGGCAGTCAACAATAAACACACAAATTGTTTAGAAGTAATCAAACGACTCCCTGCATGAGCGCTCTTACGGCTCTGTGCCATTCAAAGTGGTGGGTGTTGCTCCACCTCATTGTTTGTTACTGTAGGGTGTTATTCAAGGAAAGCAAATCTCTGAACATTTGAACAAAAGTACCCCTAGGACTAGTGAACTGAGGGCTTCCTTTTTCTCGCTTTATTCTTAATCGAGGGCTCGGGGAGGGAGGCAGCGTCTGGACCAGTCGCAGCCCAAGTCTGATGCTTAATGAACATGACGACCTGAGCGATTGATGGTCCCCCAGGGTCCTGTTGGCCAAACAGTAGCCTGCCCTGTGACCCTGGCCGTGAGCCCGGCACC
>NC_024309.1:9238603-9253564 GCF_000523025.1 Cynoglossus semilaevis | reverse complement strand
CCCCCCCCCCCCCTTCCTCTTCACCCGCAGGACAGGGAGGAGCAGAGGGGAGCAGACATGGTGCCTCCTCTGCTCCTCAGCATCAGTCTTCATCACCCTATGCCCAGCTCCTCTCTCACACAGTCACACAAATATACACACTTCCACGTACCTCCCCGTCGCCACCTTGTAGAGACACCGAAACATTCCCTCCCAGCACACACCCCTTGAGCCCTTCCCCTCCTCCCCCAGGCACAGGATGCTTCAAGCAGGGCTGAACAGAGCAGATAAGACTGATGCCCTGGGAAACTCTGCCCGGGCCTGAGTCTTTCAGCAGCTGGGCTATTCCTGGCCTGGAGGTAGCACGTAAATGAAAGTAAGAAAGGGTTTAAATATAGACGGGAGGAGGGGGGAGGCCAGGGCTGAGAAAAGAAGTTGTTGGGACAAACAGCATTGAGACGCGGATTTGTCTCTGGCATCGGTCTGAATTTAGCACCCACTACATCCTGTTTGGGTCGGGGGTCAGGAGGGGTGTAAACAGGGAGGATGATGGGGTGAGTAAAAGAGCGAGACAAACAGAAAAGGACAATAATGCAGTGGTGTCTTACCTGTGACATACACATAAACAGACGACTGTTTCTGAGGCCGGTGCCTGTATCTGCAGTGGAACAGGCCCGTGTTCTGGGCTCGGCTCTGGCTGACCACCAGACGGCTGCAGTAGTGATGGCTCGTCCTTCCACAGCGAGACTCCTCCACGCGCACCTGATCTTTCACCACGCCTGATGGGTACGTCCACATCAGATCCCAGCGGCCCCTGACCAGAAGCAAGGAGAGAGAACGAGTTCAACAACTGAACAACAAGCCTATGGAAAAATTCATGTGCGATGAATCATATTCTACTTTTATATTCAATAAAAAGTTCAAGAGTGACCAAATCCACTCAGTAGCACTGGATCGCCATTCTGTTTTATGATGATATTTCTATGTTGTTGAAGTGAAGAGTGAAACCTAAAAAAAACCTTTGAGATCTTTGTTTTGGTTTTCTATTTATTTTTTCTTTCTGTGTTTTGTTTATAAAAATCTAAAGTGCTTATTATAAAATAAAAAAATTCTGTAACAACCATGTTCTGTGATTGCTCTGATGAATCATATATAAATTTAGCATAAATGTTGACTTGATGTGATGTAAATCTGACCTGCAGCTGAGCAGCAGAGTTTGATTGGCGTCTACGATCAGCTGTCGACTTATCACATCCAGGACTGGGACGCTGTAGTTTCCCTTTTGAGCTTTTACTGCAGAAACAGAGAAAAACATTCTTTAGAGACAAAAACAAACAAACAATTATATAATATTTAGTAATGACAATTAAAATAACTGTGTATTTCTCCAGTGAGGTCAGAGGTCAATGTCGGGCTAGAACTCATAGATATCTGTTGTAAATCATAATAATACTAATCCCCTCTGGGCCACATGGGGTCTGGGAACCAAGTTTATCTGACCAAGCGATCTCTTTACCTTCTAGAGAAGGCAATATTTGACCATTCAGGTTTAGAAAAGGTGAACCTGACTTCCCCAGCCCCTGGAGAAGTTCCTTGAAGTGTCATTTAAAGTTTAGTTTAATCTAATCTGCATTGCATTAAAGGGATTGAGGTAGAAGATGGAGAAATGTCATTACAAATTCATTTCATGAAACAAACAGGGGATCATTCTGGGATTCTTTTCTGCTTTTTGTTGCATTACTGCCATCTAGTGAGCATGTTCACAATGGGTTAAAGGTTCCTCCACAGAACATCCCTTCTGAAGGCCTGCAGATGAAAACAACAACATACACTTCTAGTGATTCCATAAAATGATCCAGTCTTAGCAACATTCCCATGAAAATTTGAATGGAATTTAAAGTTTAAATTCTATTGATTTTCTCTCTATAGATCCATGCAGTCTTGCCTGTACACGGGTCACATGGGTATAAACATGTTGTAGTTGGGGCCTACACTTAGTGTACAAGGTTTGGTTCTATTTATAATCCAAATCCTCCTGATTTCACCAGCTCCACATGAGACCACAGTTTGAGGAAATCCTGGACGACAAAACACTTTCCCGTCAATAAATACTTTGGACAGGTCCTGTAAACTGTGTCCACCGCAAAACGGACTGAACCGAACCCTTGACTGATGGACGCGCTGGCCTTCTGCATCAGGGTTCCAGCTCGGCGGCACGTCCTCCGTGCAGGACACGGTATCTGTGACCCTCAGTGCATCTCCTCTCCACTTGACAGCTAGTGTGGAAATGCGTAAGCACCGTCGCTCTTGTTTATCAAACGCCCGGCATTTCTCCATTCCGTGGGCCAGGTTTATTAATGAGAGAATAAGATGGCCGTCTGTCCGCCCTTCCTTCCTCAACAGTGGACATGTCAGTCAAGGAAGTCCAGCTTTCACTCTGACCGCTCCTCAGGGAGCAGGAGCAGCGTTCTCCTCGACACCGCTGCTCTGTGTGGAGTCAAATCACCTGTGCAGCAGTTAGTCACTCTGTCACTAAAGTCCATTAGAACCATTCACAATCAGCAGCATTGTTCCCAGTGGATGCCCCATTGAGCAGACCTAGTATTACTCACACTACTAGCACTTCCTATACCACTTCCTTGGATTTGATGGTGTGTTTGTGTATGTGTGTGTGTGTGTAGGCAGAAAAGGCATTCGCCCACGCACACACACATAAACAGCAGGAAGCGGTGAAGACCGAGAGGAAGTCAAAGATCCTGCAGGGCTTTTCTCAACAAACTGTGACAGAACTGTGTGAATTTCATCTGGAGCTGATGTCACATGACGTTCTCCTTCTATATCCTTCACCAGAACCTTTACTTAATAGTATATACACAATACAGTTTCTTTTTTGGTCTACATCACCCTCATGTACAGGTAATGCGGCCTCTATAAAGAAACAGCTGCTCTAAAAATGAATAAAAATGTTTTGTAAAGAAACAGCTGCTCTAAAAATGAATCAAAATGTTTTGTTTTTTAAAAAAAATGACAGTTCAGTGTAGTTTCATAAAATTACCACGGATTAAATTTAGAATATAAAATAATTGTTTCACAGAGCAACCAGTTCAGTGTAGTTTCATAAAATTACCGCAGATTAAATTTAGAATATAAAATAATTGATCTTTCACAGAGCAAAGTCAAGATCAGATATAGTTCATTAAGCCCCAAAACAAATATATAATGGTTTTAGTGGCATTAACAAACTCTGACATTAAATGTTATTACAACTAAAAGTGATATGGTTATAATCAGTTTGGGGACATTTTCTGCACAGTTTTTCGCCCTGAAATTCCACAAAGTAACTTAGTTGAAGCGAACATTGATCAGAAGGAGTTGGACTTCGACTCCTGCACCCTGGTTCAGGTTCAGCTGCCACTGTGTGCCTGCACCAAACACCAAACCACAGAGCAGCGTTCATTTCCCTCAGGTGCATCAGGAAAGACATTTGGTGCCAAATTAAGCTTAATTAACAAAGGAAATGTTGAAATAGAAACTTCATCTTCTTCATGTTTGTTCGTGGATATAACTACTATATTAAAGAATTATTCAGATGAAAGTGAGTGCCTCTAAGTGCACACTTTTATACATCCCTTCCACAACTTCTAAAAGCTTCTGTTTAACCACACGTCACGTCAAAGATCCACGGTTCAAACAAAGGATTTCAACCTCTACAAATATCAGAGTGAGAAAAAAAACCCAGAAGGTCATGACTTCTGCCTCATCTCTATCAGAACGTCCATTAGACCGAGCCATCAGAGTCAGGAAACAACGCCCTGCTCTTGTCCCGTTCAACCCGGGGCCAAAGGCACGAGGAGCGGAGCCGCAATTGTCCAAGCAAGTGTCCAGCAGGATAGCGCTTATCTCCCGGTGCACGGAGAGCCAGCAGGTTAACAAGGCGGGAGTCAGGCGCACGGAGACAAAGATGACTTATCAGAGAGCAGCACACAGTCACAACACCACAGTAATGAGTGGTCCCACAGCAGAGCTTGATTGTTTGGCGTAGATTTTAATGCAAATGACCGTATTTTATATTTATAAAATTAGCACAATGGCGCGTCGCAGCAGCCAAACATGTCGTGCGTAAAGTTATTTTTTCTACTTGTTGCATCGCGCACATGCAGATTTGCTTTGACTTATGAGTGGAACTAAATTACATTAATCCCAATGCCCATGAAAAGCCTTAAACATTTTGAATTTATTGCATCTGTACAACAGGTGTGTTGTGCGCTCTGGGTCACTCACCTTTGGCTAGAACTCCGTACAATCCACACAGCAGGTACACGAGGACGCGCTTCATCATGTCTGGTGATTCCGATTTAAAAAGCTGGTCTACAAAAAGTTAAAGAAAAGAAGGGGAAAATAAGGGAAAACACGGTTTAATTCCTGATGTTTTCTCCCGGGGGGGGGGGGGGGGGGGGGGTTTACGCAGCTCGCCCGGCGGCTGCGCTCAGCGCCGGCGGTCAGTGAGTGGAGACGGTCGGTGTCCCGAGGTTTGCTGCTGCTGCTGCTGTCTGTCTGTACTGTCAGGGAAAACACGCCACAGAACACCAGTGCAACCTTTTCCCACCGTTCAGTGGCAGCGTGTCTCACATTTATACAGTTCCCACAGTGCAGCCACCGGATAGCGGATTTCCCTGACGTCCACTGACACACCCTGTACGCGTAACAGCAGCAGCAGCAGTCCACTTCACTTCTGCACTGAGCTGTTTAGAAAATACTCAACAACCTAGATAAAAATATATTTCTAATACTTTTTAAAGAAGGAGTCAATCCTCAAAAGAGTATTCTGTGAGTTTCAGACCGCTCCTCCGTGCAGGATGAGAGGCGCAGCATCTGTCAGACGATGATGGTGCAACACGTTAATGTTCGCCTGTGCTCTGGACTGGTAGATGGGATGATCCGCACGTAGGCATTCAGGGTGAACGAGTGTTTTTCTCATCAACAATAACCTGCCCGTCACGTTCTTCACGATTGGCAGAGCCACAAATCTGGCAGGCTTTCCTCCAAGAACAATAAAAGAGCGGCGTTTCTCCGGCAGCCAGAGAAAACAGAAACATGGCAGGTAACAGACAGACAGGTTAGTATGGGGCAATTATCTGGAATCATTTGTCATTCGGAGTGATTATCTGGGGGGTGAGAAAAGATTTACTGTAGAGCAGCTGCTGGGAGATAAAGTTAGAGAGGTGAGGATGAGATGATCATGGATGTCACACAAGACAAAGGATGAGGAGAGATGGAGCTGTCAGACTGGAAGAACAGCAGAAGATTTCAAAGAGTGTTCACGACCAATGAGAAGATGGGATGAAAGCAGTTGATCTTCTGTGTTGATCTCTACAGGAAAAAAACATGGTTTTAGTTGACTTGGCAATAATTAAATGATTAGATTAAAAATAGTTTGTTTACAAATGCATGTCGAGCTGCTGCTCCAGACAGGTTGCATTTTACTCATACCTAAGATTTCAATTATCACATGTTTGGAAGCAAGGTGCATCCTTCCTGTCACAGGCGCAATGCTACATTCTGTCCACATGGTGGTGGTGTGTGTTGCATGAGGGAAAAGGTCAGGCCACTTTATCAGGTACATCAACGGCTAACTGAGGCAAATATTTAATCATCCAATCACACGGCAGCAGGTCTGACCTAGACGACCTGTTGAAGTGTAAACTGAGCGTCAGAATGTTGGTCCAGGTCCAGGGTCTGGACTGAGTATCCATTCCCCTACAAGCATCCTGTACTTAGTGGGTCTCAAACATTGTGTAATGTCAAAGAAGTGAATCTGACAAATGCCATTTTGTTGAAATTGCTGAATGAAGAGACAAAGGGTACCTGATGAAGTGGCAGGTAAATTTAAGTGTTTTCATAAAGTGTTTCCTCCTAAACATCTAATGACTTCCATTCACAGAAGCAGCAGCAGCAGCGTCGTCACCTGCATCATAGCTGTAAAACCACTGAGCTGCAGGACAGAGCTGAAGAGAGGAAGAGGTGAAAAGATGAAGAGCTACAGTGTGAAGATAAACACACACAAAAAAATCATCAGCTTAAATCTGAAATAAAACAATATATTTTCACCTTTTCCTCTGCATCACTCCTCTACAGAATATATATATTTTTCAACATAAGGCTATTATTCAAAAAAAAAAACATGATATACAAATACACACATACATATACAGTACCAAAGCAGTACTCAGACTTGTCCACACAAGTCCACACAAGTGTCAAATACAGTACTTAGACAAATGGAGCTGTGGGTAAAAACACTTGTTCACATATCTGACGTTCAGTAACATGACTGATCTGGGGAATGACCTTAAATGGTAACAAACCGGGGTGTGATCAACGTTGGACCTGACGTGGTTTCACTCACGCACACAAGCACGATGAGCTGTCCAAGTTACTCTTAGGCGTAGAAGTTCATCACATGGCCACATGTAGAGACAGACGACCAATCAGACTGAGTCTCATATCAAGAGTAAAGTGTTAGTGTTAAAACAAATCTAATCCTACATGTTATTGGACTGTTGGGAGAACAAGGAAACTGTATGAAAAGACACTCTCTTCACAGTCATGGAGATGTCAAAAAAATGTGTGAATTTTGTTCACTATTTTGACATTATTGTTTTTATAATAATTTACAATTTATAATGGGAAAAGGGGAAAAGGAAATAGTGTATTTAACTGTAGAGAAAACAGGAAGTGGTCAGTAAATGCTGGCCCACATCATTTGTGAACAGAAAACCCACGGCACAGTGAGAAATTGTGAAATGATTAATGTATCTAAGAGAAGAATTCTAACAGATGGGTTGAAGATGGAAGTTTTTGTCCATGTCAGTGGTTGAAAAACATACACTCGTGTTCAGGAAGAGATTTTACAGAAGCTTATTTGTATGGCAGCAATAATGACCTCCACCTCTGGCACCCGTGCAGTAGAAACTCTCTGAAATAGTGTTTACCTGTGATGTCACACTAACCATGACAACAGCACGACGACATCACCCTCTGTCCCCTCTCTGTCTCCTGTGTTCACATCGTGTCAACTGCTGTGTTCGATCACACCTGTCCTTTAGTCTGTTGATGGATCCAGTCACTGAACTTTACCACCTGTGTGTAAACACCAGGGCGGTTCTGTCGGGCACATCCCTCGCCCCAGCTCACGATCCCAGCCAGGAACCACCTCCTGCCTCGCTCCAGACAGACCAGAGGACCGCCCGAGTCGCCCTGCACTCAGAAGCATAGTGTTCTAGTCAGTGTTACCTCAGCTAAGACATTAAATCACTGATTTTCTCTCTGAACTTTATTGTGGAAATCACTGATTTTCTCTCTGAACTTTAGTGTGAATTTATTTGTAGTTTACAAAGCAATGAAAATGTGCACTGGAATTTGCTTTTTTTAAGAATGTTCATTATTGCATAAAAAATAATATGGAGTTCATTAAAGAGATGGTAATTTCAACTCCATATTAATGAGACTCGTTCTGGGTGGTTAGCTGTCAAGTTGTTTTGAGTTGCAATGGAGTCCAAATGAGTGGTTTACATAAATGGTAAAAGTAAGAAAGTGGTATAAATAAGTTTTGTTCATGTTTACTTCAGTATCAAAGTAAAATTGCATTTTTTGTTGGGGAAAAACTCCCAAAGAAATTGAGATCTACTGCTAAGATCTACTGTAAGTTTTCACCAAAGTCTCCAGGTTTGTGGTTTAAAACTGTATTTTTACTCATTGTGAATGAATAAGAGTAACTGACAAATGTAGCAGGGCACCGGTGCAGCCCACACTCACCTGGCAGGCGTCCACTCCTCCCTGCAGGTTCCCAGCGCACATCATCCTGGGAGTCACAGCGTTGTCGTAGAACTTGTTGCAGGTGTTTCTGCTGATGATCTTCACTGAAGCCTCTTGTAAACGAGAGGCCAGTTCACCTGCAGGCACCACAGACACAAACGATCTGTTGGTATGACGGTCGGTTGATTAGATTTGATCTGGTGCAGCAGACAAGTCTCACCGTCCTCCATGACCACTCCCCAGCCCGTGACGTAGCAGCTGGTCCCTGTGGTGAAGCTGTGGGAGGCAGCGGGCACACACACGGGCTGCACCAGGTCATTGAAGAAGATGGCGCTGCTGAGCTCCAGCAGGGCGATGTCGTAGTCGGAGGTGAACTGGTCGTACTGAGGGTGGATGAGGATGCGCCGGATATTTCTGGCGGCTGCTCCGTTGTTGGTGGCAGTCATCACCCGCATTCCCATGTAGGCCTTCCACGCACGAGCATCTGAGTATCTACAGAGGTACAGTACTTTGACTCAAGACACACGATTTATGTATAGAATTAAAAGTAATTTCAGAATTATTTTTTTCTTTTACTTAATGGCCTCTGAGTCCTGGAAACAGTGAGCGGCAGAAATAAGCCAGCGGCTGCCAACCAGCGTTCCTCCACAAACATGGCCGTAACGTTCCATCTGGAGGCTGACCTGCCAAGGCCACGACCCCGCTGCAGCATCAGAGCCTCCTACTATCTTTGTACGCTTCCTGGGCCTAGTGCCACAGCCTGTGAGGGAATTACACCACAGAGAGAGAGAGAGAGAGAGAGAAAATCAAACAAATAGAAAGTCAGACCATGATCACGTGACTAAAAACTCACCACAGCGCATCTCATCAGAGCCATCGAAGCAGTCTCTGAGTCCGTCACACTCTGGGTTGACTTTAGTGACACACCTTCCATTGGCACATTTGTAGGACGACGAGGAGCAGCCTTTAACATCTGAAGACATTCAGAAGTAGAAAAACATTGTTTTATCGCATATGAATAAAAACACTTTGAAATTAAGAATAGTGTTGAAACCCAGTTGAAGGAAAAGTTAGCTTGGACCCGGACTGCGAGGACTCGTGACTATGACTAATTCAGAGAAAGCACTAACAGCCGTCACCTTCCTCACTCACATGATCTGGAACAGTTGAGCTCATCACTGCGGTCTTTACAGTCAGTCACACCGTCACACACTGACGACTTGGACAAACACACCTTGTTGGGACACATGTGGTAACATTTACCTACAGGGGGACAGAACACTGTCAACAGTGAAACCTGACATGGATGGACAGTTATAGTGTGCAAATCAGAGACGTCTGCTCACCACAGGCCCCCTCCTCACTGCTCTCTGCACACACACACTGACTGCCCTGAGGTCTACACACACCGTTAGCACACAACACCTCCCCAGGTCTGCAGTGGGCTGTGAGTTTGAATCACAATTTGAAACCAAAACACACAAAAATCAACACGACATCTATGACAACAAATGACTTTCTGACATGATTTATAATGCATCCGAAAAAAGTTATTTTATTTTGAAAAGGTGAGCATCTCTGACGAAACTACACTCACAGCATTTGGCCTCATCCCGTCCATCAGAGCAGTCTTTGACTCCATCACACACCTTCCTCAGAGGGATGCAGCGTCCGTCTCCACAGCGAAACTGGCGAGGACAAGCTGGAGACGGACAAAGAGCAACTTTAGACATCATTTGTTTCAGATGAGTTTGTAAAAAAAAACAAAAAGTGAAAGATGAACTCACTGCTCTCTGGGGAAAAGGCTCTGTAGAGCAGGAGAAAGCCCTTGTGAGTGAGGGATTCATCAGAGTGGAAGTGAAGGGACAGAGGAGAGGAGAAAACTCGCTTTTTGCTGCTGTCTGATATTGGATTACACAGTCTAAAAATGGAGCAGGGCAAAGACAAAAAAATATTATATTTTTTAAGCGATTTTTCTTACTTTTATCCTTTTCTAGAGTTTTACATCTCTATTTACTTTGTTTTGGTTTGAAATTTCAGGCCATTATTGGAGGTTGTTTTTTTCTTGCCTGACATAGTAGTGAATTTCAGATTCTACACATACAGTAGCTGTGGACGAACACCTCGTCCTGTCGTTTTGGTCACACGCAGCTATGTTGCAACACATTTCAGTTCCCTGACTCACTTGACTCCTCCTATGTCCAGCCAGTCTTTCTCACAGCCGTCTGACGACATTGAGTCCAGAATATCCATCACTACAATTGTCACGGAGATCAAGTATCCGGGCAACGGCGCCTGATCAAGAAAAGGGAAGAGGATGGTAGAAATGGAATGTGGGCAGACCAAAAAACAGAAGGGTGATTCACTTCTGTTCTCTGTTACCACTTCACTACAACTTATTCTTTCTCCGATTCTGACACATGGACGTACGTATACACAGTCACATGACTCACCCTCAGTGTCCACAAACAGTCTATATTGGGAGGGTAATAGGCCGGATAGTAGGGTGAGGAAATGGAGCCGTTCCAAGAAGAAATGGATCCTCCACAACCTGCAGGGGGAGACAGTCACATTGATAAAGATGTAGTTGAGGAGTGGGAAAATCTAAAGATTAAATAAATACATTATATATATATATTTTTTTTTTTTTATCAATTAAAAATGTCATCTTGTATACTGAAACACTCTTACTTGCTTTTGGGATGGCCTGGAAGTATGCTTTGAAAATGGCCCCGTCTCTCTGTCTGCTGAAGGAGAAGGTGACCAACATGACGTTTCCTGAGGACGTCAGCTTCATGACGGGGGAGGAACTAGACGAGACAGGCAGCCCGCACCACCTAGAGCACAGATACAGACTCCAAATAACCTTCATACTGCAGACTCACTGTCAAATCCCAAATGCTAAAGAAAGAATACATTAAAAAAAATACAAATGCAATAAAGCTGTTTATCATAATCAATAAAAGCCTTTTCTAAATGTTTTTGTCTGATAATGTAGATCTAAGTCACCAAATTAAAGATTTTTCATGCATGTTCACAAAGTTTACCAACTGTTCTGGCAAAAAAAAGGTCCTGAAAAAGAAGTTGGGTGTGAAATCTTACAAGGGTCACTGTAAATGTAATAAATCTCCCGCTCTGACACATCTCTGGCTACCTGTGACCTACAGAGGAAGGTCATGAACAGCTTTACAATCTGAGGATATTGCACGGGTTTTGACGGTAACCGCTCATTACTAGAAGTGAACATAATGTCTTTTACCTGGCAATGATTTTGTTCTGTAGGGGAAGCAGGAAGTCGTAGGCGGAGAGCTTGTGGGCAGTGCAGCTTCCTGGCGTGGCACCATGCAGGGTGAGGATAACCAGTCGAACTACGTGACCTGACGGCACCCGCAGTCGCCACTGGTAATACGGCTTCTTAGGACTCACCAGGCTCAGAGTGCGGTTGTTGCCGTATTTGGCGTAAAGGTCAAAGGACATTGCTGTGAAACAAGAGGTGGAAATATGGAGTCATCATTTTATTAGTGTAATAAAAATAAAGGTGACATGACATGTATCACTTTGTCACACGGTGTAGGTTTGATTATTGTGTCAAAGTTGACTGGACAACCTGACACTATACAGTAAACATTATCTTAAATAATTAACTACTAGCACTGAAAAGACTCAGGACTCAAACATGATTCTCTCACCTTGGAAACCAAGCTGCCACTTCCCATTTTGGATGCTATTTGGATTCTTATTCTTTCCAAATTTTTCATCATCAAAGCCATCGGGGTCCAAACCTTCAGACAAACAACAACAAAAAAAATTAAAATTAAGCATAATGATGAACACAATCCAGTTCAGTAGGTGGCAGTAATGTTTATATGAAAAAAAGAAAAAGATAGTCAGAATGCATTGAGTGGCTTGACAAAAAACACAAAGTGTGAGCATCTACCCAGTAGGTGGAGCATGTCTTCATCCTGCTCCATGTAGTAGCGATGCTCATTGCGACTGTCCCTCTGTACTTTGTTGGTGCCTGGAAGCCTCCGCTGCAGCCTCTCGGGGTCGGACGCCCTGATGGCTGTGGCGACATGGTCCGGGGCAGAGAATTTACTCCAGTAGAAGACATTGAGACCCTCTGCTCCTTCACTGTCACACACAGACTTATATAAAATATATTTCTATTTTTCCTTAAGTAAAGATTGACACATATGTGACACTGTCACGTGCTTCTGTTTTTGTTTTGTTTTTTCATACCTGAAGGCAGTAATCCCTGAGTGCAGGTAGTACGAGCTCCAAGGAGAGGATTCGTAGAGATCTGAAAACTGTAGGAAAAAAAAGAAAAAAGAAAAGACAGACCGTGTACTGTAGACGCAAAGGGTGACATCACAGCGGTGCAAATGAGGTCACTGTTCCTCTGTAATGGAGCCATGAACACACTCGTTTGAACATTCAACAGAAGGCTCGTTCTTTTGTGTGTGTGTGTGTGTATGTTAATGTTGGGCCGCACAGAGCTCCTTTGTGTGTCTACCTGCTGCCTGTGCACAGCTACGACCCTGGGTCACACACACGCGGTCCTGGTCCTGAAGGCACCTGCTCTTCATGACCAGATATCACAGCACAGACTCATTGATTCACCATCAAGGTGTAACATAAGGACAGTTCATGGACACATGGACAGCTTGTCTCTGAGTTCCCACTGATTAAATAATCATTTCCAATCAGCTGAGTGGGAATGTATGTCCAGCCCCCTGTCGTCCCAACTGCCCTATCTCTGTGGTGTCAAACTGAGGTCCCCCGCTCCCTACACTGCACACACACACAGTGTCACACAGAGTAGTGGATTGTGTGTAAGACAAGCAGACAATGTTTTTATTGAAGACCTGCTCTTCCTCTCACTCTTGCTGCCTGAATCTAGCCGGACTCACAAACGCCGGGCTTGTCTTCAGCCCTGAAAGAGTCCTGTCCCTGGGGTCCTTGGGAACTTGCACAAACACTGTGCTCGGCTCCTGTTTCAGCTTTACATTTAACACCGACAGAGGGAAGAACAGAGGACAGGAAAGTGGTGTGGTGGAAAAAAAAACAGGAAAAAGGACAAAAATGGAGCATGAAGATGAGAAGAGAGGACAACAAAGAGAAATTAAGAACAAATAAGGAAACAGAGGAGACTGGGAGGGAAGTGGCCGTTAAAGTGCTGTTTTAATAAGACTGGAGCAGCCAGATCAGCTCCAGATCAGAGTGCGAAGGTCATGCAGGTCACTGCGAGGAGACTACTGAGGCCTGGGCTCCACTTACATAATGCTTCAAAGCCTGAGCCTGCAGGCGGAACTGTGGGGAGGTGGAGTCAGTCAGGTCTGAGGAGAAGCTCAGGTTTGGGAACTCCACGCTGCCCCCCAGGAAGAACACTGAGGAGGGCGGAGCTGAGGATGAGGAGGAAAAAAGAAAAAGAGATTTTAGATTTTATTTTATTAATTTTATGACCATTTTTGGTTTAATTGTGATTTGATTTCTATCTATATTTGTTTCTCTCTCATTTCCTCTTCTCTATACTCTCTGTTTTTCTATCTGACCTCTCCTCTTTTCTCTCCTCTCCTCCTAAGGTATTCCCATACTTACATGTTAAATAGTGAAGGGTCAGTGCAATGGCAGTGGTGAAGGGAAGGAAGGGCAAGAGACCTGACAACCACCTCCTCCAGGAGCCACAGGGTGGAGCTCGCCTCCCCTCAACCCTTTGCTGTGCTCCATCCGCGGCCTCTTTGGGGGGGCTTGTAGACTGGGTGGGCTCCTTTAACTCCCCGTCTCCCTCCTTAGAAGAAGAAGAAGAAGAACATGAGTCGGATATTGTACCAGCTTTTACACGTTGCTTTTCAGTGTTTGGGTTTTATGTCCACGTGACCACAGGAGGGCAATAAAGTGATTGCAGCCTGTGTGCCAAAATCAATGCGCCATAAATCGTGAGTGAGAGCAGACAGTGATTTACTGAGAGTGACGGCGAATATCTTTGAGCTGAAAGGATCTGGTAGAACAGTAAAGGGGTTGGCAGGATTCCCCGGGGGAGCAGACAAAGCGTGGCTGGAGGGGTCTGCTTTCCCACGGCCTGGCTCTGCGGTGTCAGCACTCAATCAAGTGGCACAGACAGTCATGAGAAACAGCTACCAAAATTCTCAAAGACTGATTTTACCATCGACACGGAGCAGCGATTAGCTTCATTAGACTTCCCTCACAAAAAGATTTATTTTTCTTGTGGGTGTGTGTGAGTAACGAATGCACAGCAGGACTGTACAGTTAGGAGTTAGTGGTAGATATGAACAGATTGAAGACAATTATCTTAATAATTAAATATATATGTCAGTAGATTGTAGAAGGAAATTATGTCTAAAATATTTTAGTGACTTACGGTGCTGAAAAACATTCCTTCAAATGTCACATTCTTGCATTTGTGTGATGGTCAAAATGATTAAATCTCAGAAAACATTTACCTAACAGCAGTGGCTTTGGTACTTCTCCTGCAGCGCCCCCCATTTGTAGAAGACTATATGATATACAGTAGCTCAAATATCTTTCAACATAGAAATTCATTTCAGTGTGGATTACATTGAACTTTTGTATAAGCCTGTAGTTTGTCATATCTTTTAATTTTAAAATAATAATAAATAACATTTCAGAATTGACCACAAATATGATTCAAATATATTTTTAAAAAATGTCCCAATTTTTTTTCCAGCATTTTGTATATAGAATGTTTGAGGAACTTTTTTTTTACAGTTTATTACTTCAATGCTTAAAATTTGCACTACTGTACATTAAGGTTTAAATCATTTTTACCTTTGTAACTTTGTAACATTTTACCAGTGTAACGTAAGAATGAGAATCGTTCCAAGATCACTACAGTTCCTCGGTCTGGTCACCAATGATACGCCTGCACTTCTTATTTGCATATATCTATACTTAAGCACCTGTGAAATCATTACTATAAAAGAAGTAAACGTAAAAATCAACTGATTTTGCAGGAGTGAGAAAACAGTTGTGAGTTGTGTCAGTCAGTCCTACCTGTGCAGCAGTGCATCCATGCCCAGAGACGCAGTACACTTCACAAGGTTGGCTTTTGGGCAGGGTCCTCATATCACTGTTAGCTCCAAACAGGCGATGAGCAACAGTTCCTCAGACATGAAAACCGATGGAGAG
>NC_024309.1:9211415-9238517 GCF_000523025.1 Cynoglossus semilaevis | reverse complement strand
GGAAAGAGAGACAGAGGAAACCCCCGCTGTTGCTTCCTTTGAGGAAAAACGCTCAGAAATCCGACCTGTGCGGCTCGGATGCTGCGACCATTCAGCGCCTCCAGTTTACCTGAACTGGGCGGCAGGTGTCACACAGAGCCCCAGAATGCAGTGCGGGGACAATGGGACCACTATGAAAAGAGTACAATCCCCACAACCATCTGTGCCACAGATATTGTCGGCAAACTCCACTGTGTATGCATGAGTTTGGCTCAAAGGTTTGGAACTTGGCTCCTGAGATCCTGGACGCTCCTCAGAATCAAAAAGACAGACTAGGATTAGAGACTAAGACGAGACTGGACTGTGCACAGGTCAGGAGGCAGAAATTGTATATACTGTTTCAAGTGTTCGCCCATTTGTTTTGCTTTTTTCAGAGACAACCGTCAAATTGGTCTAAATTTGTGTATTTTTTGTATTTCTTTCTTCTACTTTTTAGTTTTATAAATTTTTTTATTACTTTTACAGATACTACTTCTATAATATATACAGAAATATTTGCACTCTCAGCATTCTTTTGCACAGTTTTCCTGTATCAATTTTACTGTTATTGTTATTTTTACTGTTACCTTTTTTGATTTTTTCTACCCAGCACTGAGAACCTGCAATTACACTTGTACAATGAAAATAAAGCAAATTCCATTCTATTCCATTCTAATTAGATAAGTGTTTCTTTTTTTACAGGCACAAAACTAGTTTTAAAATATTTTTTTCTATATATTTTTTTAGTGAATGATTTCCTTACAAGAAACCCACTGCAGACAGTGTCTGAAGACGTTTTAATTATTTGGTTTAACGCAACAGAATATTCATTAATCCACTGCCACGTTCATCATGTCAGCTGATATGGCTGTAGATCCAGGAGATGAACTTGGTGACCCTGGTGTAGACTCCAGGCAGGTTTGGTCTCCCACAACCGGATCCCCAGCTAACAATGCCAATGAGGAACCAGCGACCTTTGCCTGGGGTCTGACAGGTCAGAGGACCGCCTGAGTCACCCTGGATTAAATCATGAAAAAAAAAATTTAAAATGGGTGTAGTGCAGGGAAACTATCAGCTGAAATGACCTCTGTGGGGAGTGTGGGACCAAAGTCAGGTGTGACCTCACCCTGCAGGCATCCCTCTCTCCTGAGGGGACACCAGCACACAGCATGCGGGATGTGACAGGGCCGTAACTCTTCTTACACTGGGTCTGAGTCAGAATGGAAACCTCTGCTTTCTGCAGAACTGTGGGTAGAACCTTGTCTGAAGGTGGAAAAGACATGGAACATATTTCTTAATGGCAATATTTATAAATATATTTTACCGCTTAAGTATCTCACATTCTGCTCACCCTCCTCTGATTTGTACCCCCACCCAGTCACCCAACAGTGGTGACTCTCCATGACGGTGTGTGATGTGGGAGGCAGACATATGGGCTGCACCAAGGGGCTGAGTGAAGAAGGCCAGGGCTTCTTCAGCTGCAGCAGAGCGATGTCATAGTCAAATGTGTAGGCGTTGTAATACTCGTGCACTACGATTCGCTGGATCTCCGCCACGTATTTGGCACTGCCCTGCGTCAGCATGCCGAGGTGAGCGCTCCACTGACGAGGGTCAGACAACCTGCCGAGAGGACGGAGGTCAACGAGAACAAAGGAAGGTGTTTTAATTATAGTGCGTCTAATAAAACGCCACAACAACAACACGCAGTAAAAGTCAGACTTTACATCATAACTTGTTTTGAGGTTTCTTTGAATCAATTTTGCATTCATTCGCTGGCATAAGATTAGACAGATTAGACTCTCCTCTGACTGACCTGTCCTTGCTGAAACAGTGTGCAGCTGAGATGAGCCATGTGGAGGACAGGACTGAAGCTCCACAGTACAGGCTGCCTGAATAGTGGAGGCTGACCTGCCACGGCCACTCCCCTTCCACAGAGTTCACTCCCCCCACGATGCGCTCCTGTCCACTGGATGAACCCACTTTCTTCACCGGAGAGGGACGACCACAATCTAAGGAGCAGACGGTGACAGGATGTAGCTGTTGTGTCTACTAAAGGCCCAGTTAAATTAACACACAGTACATGTTACTGTAGTGCTGAGGTCATGTCGGAGTGATAGACATATTCGTTGTTTTTTTTTGAATGAGTAAATGTACAGTATGTTCCAGTCCACGCTCCACTGGGTTAGCACCATGACTGACGTTTATTAAAAAAGGAGTGAGTGTTTGCTCCGATGCTGAGAGGGTGATGAAAGACGGGCCTGTTCTTGTCATGATGAATTATCAGTAAACGCAGTGAAACGATCGCCTTCCTGCTGCAGGTCAGCCGGTTAGGAGCTCACTGTCCACTGGTTTATACAATAACAAAAGCACAGCCACACACAGGAGGTGGACACGGTGGTGGTTCTATAAACAAGCTGAGTTTAATATCCTGGTGGATGTGTTGTGTTTACTGCCATCCTTTATTCTTAAAGTTTTGACTTCCTTAAGGTTAATTTGTCAACTCCCACTTTGTTTTGAGTTATTTAACTGAACAGCAGGTATTATTATGTTTTTGTTACTCTTCTACTCATATGTGGCAAGTAATCCATCATAAAAATCACGTTTAAAATGCATAAATATACACAACAGGATTTGTAAATTTAACGGTGGTTGTAATGGTGATGTGCACCGTTGTATTCAGGGTAAAGACTAAAATGTTTACTAGGTACATGTGGGGCTCACCACAATCTGCCTCGTCACTCTGGTCCGCGCAGTCGTGGTCACCATCACATTTGGCGTTCTTCTTCAAGATGCAGGAGCCGCTGCTGCAATGGTACCTGATTTCAGAGCAGGTTGTTTCTGTCAAAAATAAAGACAAAGTTGTAATACGTGTGAATTCTCAGATTAAACAATATATCATTACGATACGATAATGATTAATCGCAATTATTATGATCTTAATTACTCATGATTAATCTAGTTGAAACAACATTCCTAAATCAGTCGGCTAGACAGCCATTGACTGACTCACTGCCCTGCCCTGAGGCTGGTCACATATGGCCTGAAGTTGAAGCCTCCACAAACACATGCTGAGTTCTAATAAAACTCCATACCCTGTGTGCAGTTGAGCTCATCACTCCCATCAGTGCACTCTTTCTCTCCGTTGCACATAAGCAGAGGATGAGGAGGATGTTGGACTCCACACTTCATGGAAGGCCTCGCTGCCAGAATATGAACAAACATCTTCAAACATGGGCCTCGGGAACTCGGGAAAATAAATAGTTTTTATTGCGCGATGTGTGATTGTAGGAATTTCATTAATGATTAATGAAAAAAAAGGAAAACTTTTGACGGATGACACATACAGCAGAAGACCTCGTCGCTCTCATCCTGGCAGTCATCTAGACCGTCACAGCGGCGGCTCTTCTCCACACACAGACCAGTGGAGCACAGGAAGTGGTTCTCGGGACAGGCTGAGAGAAAACAACCACGTTCAGTTTGTCTCTGCTAAGTGTTTTTACTATTGTCAGAAACAAACTCATTAACCCACATTCACAGTCAGTACAATGAAACAGCTGCGGTCACTTCCTCTACAGCGTGACTCATGTTCTGTTCTGTTCTGCTGCTGCTGCTTACGTTGGCTGATGTTGTAGCTGCTGTAAGTGGCCTGAAACGGCGGAGCGGCGTTTCGAGAGCTGCAACGGAATTCCACTGCGGGACTATGGTGTGAGATACGAAACACTGTGCTGTAACCCACGTAGCTGCCGCAGAAACTGAGGGAGAAGAACAACCTTCATAACAGGATGTTGTTGTAGGATGGACATGTAGGACAAAATATAAATGTGTCCAACATAAGTTACAACTATAAACTCTGACTGATCACATCCTGGACATATATTGCATAAACCATTGCTTTTAAAGGGACCACTTTATTCATACGTACATGACTTCATTAATCTTCCACCAGCCGAGGTCACAGCCGTTCATGTCTTTTGGTTTTAGTGCATAATTCTGGAACTGCAGTGCCACTCCGAAATCCATGTGAGAAGTCTGGATTTAAATAAACACACGAGATAGAGACATCTTCAAGTAACACTTTGTATAAAAAAAAAAACAAAAAAAGAAAAGAAAAGCAGGCTGAAATTTACCGTAAATGTCCAGAGGCAGTAGCACTGAGGGGGCAACAGGCTGGGGTGGAAGGGGCTGTAGATCTGCTGACTGTCGTCAGGCTCCAACTTTGTCTCAATTTGAGACATACAAACTGAATAAAAAACAAAACCAGAGATACTAAAAAATCATTTTCCTTTAAAAGTTCCCTTTAGTCTAATATTTTCTCTTTTCTTAGTAGATGATAAAATGGTTTAGATTTAGTAAACAGGTAAATGTGCCGTACCTTCTGCAGCTATGGCCTCAAAGTGTCCTCTGAAAATCTTGTTGCCACTTGTCATCCTAAAGGACAGCAGCATGACATTGGACGTAGAGACCAGAGACAGGGACATAGACACTGCTTCACACAGCCTGCAGAGTAAAAAAATAAAAAAATAAAAAAAATTTACTTCAGTTCAATTGATTTCTCTTAGACGTCAAAGTCTTTGCTCAGCACACACACAGAAAACTGTGGTTCAGAGACAGCTGCACACTCACCTGTGGAGAATGCGCCCTCTCATGGGCAGCAGAGCATCGTACACAGTCAGGGCATCGTTCACACAGTCAGTGGGCTCAATGAGAAAACTGGTGATGGTCAGACGGATAAGAGAGCCGGGGACAGCGGTGAGCTTCAGGTGGCAGCTCAAACCTCCCCAGGATGAAAAGATGTTTAAAGGGACTTTTGCACCAGGAAGGTTGGCGTACATCTTATCTACACACTGTGACCCTGAGAGAGGAACAATGGGGGGTGGGGGGGGACACCAGTCAGAGAAACACAACACTGTTATCCATTCATAACTGAAACATTTTCTCCCTACCTGCTGAGTTTGATGAGTAATCTGAGCGCTGAACAGCTGCAGGAGGACACAACAATCAGACTCAGCCCTTTTTTTAAACACACACGGGGGAAAAAAACACAGGTGACACACCGTTGATGAGGATGGAGTCGATGTCCACCGGCAGATTCAGCAGGTAGCCCACAGAGGTTCTGTTCTTCAGGCTCGTCTGGACCGAGTCTCTGAAGATGACGCTCACACATTCCTCACACATCACTGGGCTCTTTATATGAGGAACCACAAACAGCATCCAAAAATGTACCAGCACACCGCCATCACTGTTACTGGATGGAAGAGAAAAACACACAGGGCATGGTGTGAGGGGTTATAATTAAAACAAATAATTATCATCTGTGTTTGGCCTCACGGTGTTGATGACTAACAGGCCACTGTACCTGAGGTCTGAGATGACAGTGTACTTGTGCAGTTTGCCCACTGAGGACATCTTGTACACACTGGTCACCTGGGGCAAACCAACAATTATCACTGAGGCTCCCTCAGCTTTAACATTTACCACTGTACAAATAACAGAGCTCACACTGACACATACCACATGCTGTATTTTGCTCGCCATTGACACAAACTCCACAGACTCGGTGTGCCTGTACTCTGGGATATACTCCACGTTGGCCAGACGAAACATCCCAGCGAAATATGCCACGCTGTTGCTTTCTCTGCGGACTACAGAAATCAAGACAAATGTCCATGATGTGTTGCAGTAAAATGAAGAACAAAGTATAACAAAGAAAAAATATAGTTAGGAAAACCTGCCCTTCCTGTGGGGTGGATAGTTATTGCGATTGGAGGACACAGGAACATGATATGGCTCACAATTTTGTTACCTAGTCTTAGGCACAATAACACTAAATTTGATCCATTGTATGTTAAATGGTCACGTGTGGCTCAGGAACCACAGGTTGCAGACCACTGCTCAACCTAAACCATTGATTTTGGTAAAGTTTTAAAAGACATTCTTGTTACAGTGAGACATTATTCTGTAGCGCCGCTGAACTGTGAAACATCTATTGTACTTACATATGAAGACCCATAGAAGGGACCACACAATGACCACCACCACAAAGATGACTGCTGCGGTGATGATAGCCAGATGACGGATATTTAACAGGTAGGCCAACAGCCTCTGGAGTCCCTTGGGCTTCCGTCTGCTCTTCCTGTATCTTCTGTAAAGATTCCGTAGTGTGTGGTCCACAGTGGCCACCTCCACGGACACGTCTGCGATCTGTGGCCAGGGAGCAGGGACACATTCATGCTCTAATCATAAACACAGTACCATTATTGATGCAGTAAATCAAAGTTGACCTTTGAGAAGGTCATCTCAATGTGGGCCCAAGTCTGACAAGCATGAAATTAATGATGCAAAAATAATACGAGAACAAACTGAGAACGGTGATTCCTGACATTCTAGACGCCTCGTTGACTGTAAGAGGCACTCGGATTTCACCACCGAGGCTGATAGCATCTGCCCTATCCAGGTCATTTGGTTTATATATTATAATAGGCACATGGTTGACAACTAATCCAAGTAGGCCAGACTTGAGGCCGTGTTAGGAAAGACAACGCATTCATTGGAAACGACCGGAGGCACGAATGTCCCTAAAAATTAAGCACAGGATTGAATCAAAAGAACTGCCTCAGTTGTTTGTAATGGAGCACTGGTGGTGTATGGTGGTGGATTTATCTGCAGAGAACTGCACCTGGATGAAAACATTTACTGGTTTCACAAATAAAAAAGAAAAGAAAACAGTAAGCGTATCTGAAATCTGAAGAAAAAAACCCCCAAACATTTACATTAATTTACACAATAACATTGAGTGAAACCATGTGGTGATGGACAGTACATTGTAATCTTCACAAAAATGGTGACATTTTGCTGGTAACCCATCAGGAAGGTAGAAGCTTGTCCAGGTTTTTCAGAAGATGCTCCATAATGGACCGCTTTAGCTCCTGAAGAGAAGGACTCAAAGAAACACTAACTCCATCCTATTCAACATTCTACACTCATTGAGTTACCTCATGTATATATATTATTCATACAGTGTCATCCCATACTGCGCCAGTGGCTCTTAATCTACCATGTGTATAGATGAGTATAGATTCATAGAATACACAAATATTCACAAAAAATTCAAATAAAATACAATATCAAACCATAAATGTGACTGAAAATACGTTCTATTCCAATTTTATTAAATGTGCCAAATATTAGTTTTTTGGGGTTTAATAAAATTTTTGTCAAAATTTTACTTGTAGTCACGATAGAAGAAAACAGAGTTTAGAAAACGTATAACTCACACTTGCGACATCCTGTTGAGGTGTATCATCGACTGCGCTCGCCTGCTCATTCTCCTGGTTCTCCAGCTGCTCTGTGACCATGACACATCAAGCATTCATCATCTAAATCCTGATGTTTGGCTTTTCAGCTCCATACTCTTCCTTCAGGGGAAACACTGCCGCTACTAACGTCCAGAAGCAGAAGTTGTAAATTATGGTGTAAAGCCACACAGCACACAGCGGCTGGATGCACATTGACAGGTGTGTGAAACCAGATCCTTCAGCACAGACAAGCAGTTGAGATACACTGAAGGCTATGCACCTCCTCCAGTCCAGTGGCTTATGTTTCATTGCCTTACCTCTATCGCTGACTTAGTCACAGGAACCGATCTTCAACAGCCAAGAAACAAACACCGACATGGAGTAAATTAAGTGACCAAATGCCTTCAAATCCTTAAAAGGGACAACATTATCATTTTGTTGGAACAAGGGTTTGTTTTTATTTACAGCGTGGGTTAGTTAAATTAGCCTCTGGCTGTTGGTGCACAGAGCTTACAGGCTCTCAGCAAAAAAAAAAAAAAAAGACAAGAAAAAAAAAAGGTTCCAGCCTTTTTAAAACAACCTTATTACTAAATGTGTCAGTGTAAAAGCAGAAGAAGAATCATTGTCATAATTGGGAATAAAAACATATCAGCTGGAATTATTAAGACAAAGAGAGGAAGGGTCTCGTGGTCCTTAGTGAGCAGCATTTTAAATAGACAATAAAATGAACAGAGTCACTATTTTAACACTTCGTGCTCCACACAAAAGTCAGACACTCAACTTCAATGTGCAACAAAAACAGAGAGAGAACAACATGAGGCACACAGACGAAACAGGATAGTACATTCACAGACTTAAAAGTACATGGAAACACAAAAATAAAGTGTTCTTTGAGTCTTCAGGACAGTTTTCTGTCAGTGTTCTCTGCTAACAGACACACGGACAAACGCGGACGGGAAGCCAAGGCCTCATTTCCTGAAAAAGGTGTTGCGAGCGATGCTGTGCAGCAGGTGGTAAGGCTTTCGTTTCGGGGGCTCGGCCAGCGTGAAGACTTGCTGCTGAGGGACGCTGGTTGGAATGGTGATGTGGCGCTGGTGAAGTGGGTGCAGGTTTTGTTGGTGTGGAGGGACAGAGCCCGAGTAGCTGATGGCTAAAAATGTCAACAACCCAGGTAAAAAATGTCAAAATGTGAACAGAGTAAAGTTTGTTTGTGTAGGTAGTATATGGAAGAATTTCCTAAATATTTTGTTGAATCATGCATATTTTTGTAATGTAACTTTAACATAATTACCAGAGAAAATTATTAATTTCATGGCAGTAAAGCTATTAATCAAACAATTAACAGATGACTATCAGCTAAATACATTTTATTATGACAAATTAAGTAAAATACTCTTCTTACACTTGGCCTTCCCATTTTTGGCTCTTCTGGCATTGACAATGGCTTGTTTTCTCTGCTCTTCACTGATCTCCATTCCTGCAAAAGAATCACACAAAAATACACCTTCAGGTCAAAATATGTCCAAAGACCCCGTTCTTCAGCAAACACCCCCTCCTTCAGCAATCTTTCGTACTCTGTTCACCTTTCATCTGACTTCTATTCACAGTAGCAGTTTTGTATGAAGGAGCAGGAGACGCTCCAGCTAGACTCACCCATCTCCTGGTCTTCTTTGACTCTCTGTCTCTCCTTGGCAAAAGCTTCTAACCACCTCTGCTTGTCCTGGGCCTTCCTGCAGCACAACGCACACACAAATTCCAGAGTAGAGGCATGACGCAAACGCAGAGCGTTCCTCAGGGTCAGGCCCAGGTCTGGGTCCCGCCCGTCGGGAACGTCCACCACCTCTGTCTGGTCCATGTCCAGGAGTCCTCGGTAGTGGAGCAGGTCTCTACGCAGCACATCTTTTTTACAGAAGACCAGCTGGTGGTCAAAGAGGAAGAAGCTGCGCTGCTGCATTTTTCCCTGTCTGATGATACGAGTAAGCTCTCCAGAGTGGATTAGCTCTGAGCTACGCTCCAGCACATCAGGCCCCTGTGGAGATGCACAAACGGAAATTTAAAACACACAGAGAGTCAAATGACTGTAATCCAAGACCTTTCAAACCTGAACAGGTTTGTATTTATGTGTCATGATCACCTGCCAGTGCAGAATGGCAACCTGCCAGTGAGCGATGGCATCGACACTCTCCAACCGTCTCTTCCTCTCATTTATCAGACTGGCCACATTCTTCATGGCTTCATAAGCTTCACTTACTCCAATGAAGTCACTGCATCAAACAGACACGGTCGACCACAGAGATGAACAAACAATAGAGATTAAATTAATTTTTCAACTTTAGCATTTCATATATTGTTGTCTCATAAGCCTATTAAAAATAATTTGTTTTGCTATACTTGTTATAAAACAATTTAGTCTCAATCAATTAATTAGTGCACTACCTGTGGTCTTTTGGTGTGTATTTGAGAAGTTCCCCGAGCTGCAGCGGGTATTTACAGATCTTCTGGACAGCGGTCAGCAGAAAACCAGCGATGGAAATGTCAATCATCTGCTGTAGAAGCCGACAGGCCTCAAAAAAGTGTTTATATCGGCCCGACTTCATGAGGCGATGCAGCTCAGCACAGGCGGCTGGGTGGGTGTTACAGTACTCGGAGTAAATGGAGAAACCTTCACCCTGAGGAGAAGAGCATAAACTTTCAATCCCAGCACAGGCAGCTACGTGATATACAACATCAATAAGGTCAAATGTGACATCACCTGTAGGAGAAAACAGGAGCCTATTTCACTGAGATGAGGTTGACATTTGTTGTACTTCTTCTCCAGGTCTCTGAGGAACTGCCTTTGGAATTTGTAGATGTCTTCAATGTTGCTGAAGATGGTTTTCAACTGCAGCTCGGTAAACATTTCTGGGTGTTTACGACACTGCCGAATGTAACCCTGAAAACAAACATCAGTATATATTTAGGATGAGGATTTCAGAAAAAAAAAATAAATCAACAGAAGTTTACATATTATATGTCAGAGGTTCCAAAATGTTAGCTATTTTTAGTTCCTATTCATATTGCTAACTGCTATTTCAACTGGACAAGGAAATAATATTACAAGTAACATTAGTGCCATGCCCTGAGAGTGGAAAAAAAAAAGAATTGCATTCTCTCACAATAGCTGCCTGGCCCACAAGAGGAACGACCCCACATTTTGGGAACCAGCAGTGAATAAAGTGGTGTATTTGTCTTGAAAAGACGTTTATTTAACAAGAATGTATCTGATTTCCTTCACAGATGTATTATAATAATGACTACACCCATCATCATCTCCCAATTATTTTTTAATAATCCTGAGATTTTTCTACTTCTTGGATTACCTTTGAAACTCTACATAAGTCCTGAAATATTTGCCACCAAAATAATGCAAAACAATACTATTCCATAACCTTGAATATCCTAGAATACTGCACAGAGGGTTTTAAAGAAACAGAAATGATAAAAAAATGACCTATAGATATAAGGCCAAAAATAAAATCTGTAAACTAAATTAATGATTACATGAAAAAAGCTAAATATCAAAAGTAATAATCTGTTACTGTTCTCCAGTTTACATGTCCCGCACAACAACAAATCCCATCCAATGGTTTTTGTGTAAACTTTATTGTATGTTTTTTTTCCATGTAAAAGGGAAATAGATAAGATGTTGAGGCTCATACTTCACAGATGTCTTTGAGGTGTTTGATGTAGATGCGTTCAGTGTTCATGATTTCCTGAACCACATTGGTTCTCATCTGCTCTCTGTGCTCAGCACTGTGTGTGTCCCTGGGTGTCGGATCCTCCTGATCTGCAACACTCTCAACACTCTCTGCGCTGGAGTCCTCCTGGTTCACTCGCACCTGAAAACCATCCACCAAAAATACAGTAGAGACTCATGAGTCACAGGGAAAGTCGAACACACACAAGTGAGAATACAACAAAGAGACAAAGTTAGGGGAACTGTTTTGATTGATTGATTGTTTTACAGTGACTCAAAAGTTTAACGATTTATTTAAAGTTGACACCAAATCCAACACCTCCATAAACAGCGACTCATCTGGGAACACACACACACAGCTGATCCCTATCTGCCAAATAATGAGCTCAGTGTTGTGAGGCTGATTAAGACACAGCTGTCAATCAGCTCCAGTCACCACAGAAACCACCACCAGGCCATTTGAGGCTGGAAGTCTTTCACAAACATCATTTAGTTAGTGGGTCGCTGAGGTTTGTTTGGAGCTGAGCCATTTTCTTCTTCTGCTCTGTCAGAGAGCAAACATGTGTCAGACACATAGATCAGAAAGTCCACTTACCCTGACAAAGCTGGAGGGGAACCAGGCCACCCTGTCAGACCCCTTGCCCCACCACCAGTCTGTATGCGCGGCATCCAGGACGCAGATAACGTCTCCAGCCTTAAAGGCCAGTTCCTGCTCCTCCATGGTCACATGGTCCCAGAGAGCCTCAGCATACACTGTGTGTCCTGACCTTATCCACTGAGTTACAGACACACACAGAGATTAGATAATGATGGAACAGCATTCTAGCAAAACACAGAACAAACATGCAGGAATACATTGAGACACATGGATACCAGTGAGGTCTGTTGTGCTGAACTGAAGTCAAACATCTTGCAAACAAACATAGTACTTTCACATGGCTGTGTGCAAGAAACGCATACACCAACAACCATGCTGCATCATAAATTTGATGTGCATTCCTCAGAGAAGATGTTCAGTGAAGTGTTGCAACATGACAAGTGAGTCACCCTCTTCACCCCACCCTCTTCGCCTCACCTCATTGAGCACAGAGATCTCCACCCCTGGCTGGAGGTAGGGCGTGACATCAGCGAGCTCATCAAAGCTGCCCTCCTCCTCCTCACTCACGCTGTCGTCAAATGTTGCCGAGCACTCAGACATACCATCTGTAAAATGTGTACAGGGGTTAGAGAGAGAGAGAGAGAGAGATTTAACAAACTTTAAACTACACTCTCTTTCCAAATGGTTTAAGTTCCTAAGGTGTCTATCAGTGAAGGAAGTGATGTTTGTCTGTTTTCTGATTGGCCAATAAAGGCTACAAATACATTGCCCCCTGTTGTCTGGGCATTGCCATTGACACCATCACAGTGCTATTGCTTTTTGTGGACATAGGAGAACCACATTGTGGAAAAACTAGCCAATGTGCTTGCCTTACAGCAAAAAGGTCAAGGTACAATCCCCAGTCCTTTTCGAAAAAACTAATTAATTTTTTTTTATTTTTAAATTAATCAATATAATGCTCTTTTTTAGAAAGTTCTGACTAATCCAGAGGAGCCACAGCTGTAAGAACGCCCACATTTGGCTCTTGACCAACATTTTCCTCCAACACACAAATTAAAATTCCATTACTCAAAAAAAAAAAAGTCTAATCCTGTGTCACTCTCACCACTGAGCACTCTGTGCAGCTTTCGTCGTCCCACACGATCCAGTCCGATGGGAGTGCTCTGGGAAAGTGCTGAGGGGCGAAACCTGGCAGACACTGCTCTGTAAGGGGGCACCTGGTGGGAGGGGATGGGCGGTCGGGACTGGGGCTACAGGAAGGGCAACAGGAGACATCCTGAGATTTTGAAAATGCCTAGTTTCTCACCATTACAACCAACAAATTAGACACAAACACAGCTGACAAAAAAAAATGCGAGTTGCAGAGTTTGAGTTAGTGAGTGCAGCTGTGGATATGTGGATAGCTGATTGATAGGAGGAGAAAACATTAACCTAGAATGCTGGAGGCCAAAAAAAATTATTTCTGGTAACCTCTGGGAAACATACACCAATGGAGAGGTGAGCTCCACCTGAGGGGAAACTGTAAACAAGTGTTCTGTGTACGATGTAACAAATAACCCTATATAAGTACAGTTGGTACTAAAGTCACACTACAGGATACAGAAAATATGTAGAAGGTTTTAGAAGAAAAAATAAATATAATTTTTATAGATGTCTGTCTCTTGTTTGCAGACACAGGAAGATTATGAAAAATGTTTCTGAACATTTTTTCCCCAGAAAAGTTAATAATTACACTAAATTCATGTGGTGAGGGCTAGAAAGAGGGGCAGGATCAGCTCAAAGCCAAGTATTTTTTTGCAACTTCAAAATGGAACAGAACTTTAACCGCAGACCACTTGTTGCCCTAACAATAACAAACTGCCATTACTTAGTTATTCAAATGTGAATTGAACAGCTCAGTTCATTCTATACTTTGATTTAACTGCTGCCTCAGACATGCTGGTCATGTGTTGCCTGTCCTATGTTCAATGTGTCACCACTAGTCATAAGCTAAATGTATTACTGTCCTGCAACACAGGAAAACACTACCTTAAAGACCTAATTAGCTGACAAGAAAGAAACCTACTATTGTCCGTGTCTAATTGGTGGCCGGTGTAAACCTTGTCATGTCACATTTTCATTAGGTACAGTGTTAAAGCAGCTCACAGAGGGGAGGCGATCATCCTTCTCCTCAGCATCAGCGGGAAACACATCTGTCGCTCCGATCACCGAGACTGGACGGAGCCTCCTGCACTGGATCTCCCCACTTGCACCACAGTTCTCAGGGTTCTCTCCATTCCCACAAGTGTCTTTATCACTGCAGTCGGTGTGCATTGATGTGCTGTCTGTTCTTTGCTCAGCACTCAGCTCCACTGCCTCCTCAGGAATGCAGTTCCTTCTGGAAATAAGTTGCCCGTAGTCAGAAATGGGTCGAGGTTTCGGTCGCCCACTCCTTCTCCTGGGTTTAACAGAGGATATTTCTGCGGACGTCGGGGTCCCATCTGTGGAAGATGACGTGAGTGATGTGGGCGACTCCAGGAGGTTTGTCGGTGAAACAGGAGGTGTGCTGTTGCTGGTTGTAGAGTAGAGTTCATCTGTTTGGAGGAGTGCTTCTCGCACTTGTTGCTCTGATGTTTCCTAGCCATAAAAACAAACACAACATCTTAGAACGGCTGATAAAATGTAAAGTTTGTGTAAAATGCATAAAACATATGAACATACGATATGAAAAAAAAACCAAAACAAATATGAAAAATTAATAAAAAAAAAAAAAACAAAACATGGAAATAACATCTGGTAACAAGGGCAGAAAAAAAGATGCTGCCAGTCATAAATAGAAACAAGTGTCACGGTTGGCATTCAGCACAGAACCACAGGAATTAGTGTGAAACTCTTCCAAATCACTTTTGCTGGATTCTCTTGAGGAAAATGATTAGTGGTTCAAAGTTCACACAATGATTCACTCAGTGCACTGAAAATAAATCAAGCCCTTTTTGTTTATCAGGCACAAACTGTGACAGTGTACTCAAAAATCAGAAAAATACACAAAATTCTCAACTTAGTGGTTAAACATTGATCAACAATCACTGAAAAAAATTGACTAAAAGTCCATTAATCGGCCAGTCATGTCAAACCTCACCTCTTGGTTGTCTCGATCTGAGTCTGGTCTTGAGCATATACACTGGAAAGGCACACAGTGGACCAGCACCATCGTGAAACCCAACCAAACAGACCCGTCTCTGTCCCCAAGGCCAGGTCCCTGAGGTCAATAAGAACCACTAGCTCTCTCAACTTCACTGATCTGATTTTTTTTTTCAAATTATCTCCACAAACAAACACTTTGCCTGAAGCCAAACCAGATTTCTCTGTAACAGTTTGCTTGTAATCCTGGATGCCGGCTGGTGCTGCAGCTCCTTGTCCTAGGCCCCGTGTCCATGGTGGTGGACTTTGTCCCATGGTGCTGCAACCAGAAGTACTGATGCAGGCGATGAACTCAGTCAGAGCCACCAACCCTATCACAGCACCAGGACCGATTTGCGCAATGCCCACTAATCATAAACAAAGCCTAATGATTAACTCTGTCTGTTCCTTGAGCGTGCCTGTTCGCACAGAACAGCTGGCCTCAGCATGTGATGACGATCTAGACGACTTTTATGTAACACAAAAACATTTGAGTGGAAAGAAAATACTCTTTTTTAACACAATTTTAAAGCAAGTTGAATAACGACTGTGGTCAATTCTTACTGTAATTAAACAACTTCAAAATGCTCTCCTTTAGAGAAGGGTCAACGTCATCTCAAAGACTGGCATCTATTAATGATTACGCCTTCTTCGTGATAAGGAGGAGAGTAAATCTTCCCTCTGTCTTTCATCCTTCCTTCCTCATTTAAAGACCAAAGAACCCTCGTCTTCCTAATGATTTTTAATCATGTTGGTCTATTTGCATTGATAAAGGCTGCTTATGTCAAAATGTAGGTAAAAATCTTTAGTCTTTGTTTTTTCTTATGGGTCCTCATTAATAATTCTCCTAATTTACATCACCATCCTCAAACAAGTCTGTATCAGTGCAACTGGGATAGATTTCCTTTGCAGATTTCTGAATATGAAAAAAAAACATTGTTATATTTGTTCCGTAACCTTGTGAATTTCCGTATCTTTCAAATAAAAATCAGTTCTTATCCTCCATTTACATCCAACTACTTAGTTTTTTGACCATCAAAACAGATGATCCCAAATGTCTTCAGCAAACTATGGTCTCTAAAAAACCATTATTATACTTAAAAAGATAGATATAAGTGTCTGAACATGTGAAATTATGCTCCTATGCATAATTTGAGATGTATCGAGGGCCAAAGTGCAACAGATCCCAGTATACATCTCGGCCCATGTTCAAAAATGTAATGCACCGATTTTTTTTTTAATATATACTCTTACCTTGTATAAAATGGACTTGGCTTCAGTTTGCTCCTCTTGTAAATGTTCTTTTTGGCTGTGTGCAGAAGAATCACCATCTGTCAACTGTTTGCAGCCACTTGTTGTGGCTACAGCCAGTGTATCATAGTGATCCGAGGCAACGGCAGAAGGCTCTGTTCTCCCTGGGGGATCTGCAAAAACCGGGCTAATCAGGACCTGGTGCTCCTGAGAGTTTGTGTAATTATCAGACTGATGGTGATGAACCAGCAGCATCCGATCCACAGACATGACACGGGCTCTGACAGGCGAAGGCCGGCGGTGCCTTTCTGTGGTTTGCAGGCAAGGCACACGACGGGAGTAGTCATCATGTAAACGACATAAGGGCGACATGGATGTGGGGCTGGGGGAGGGACATCCCCTGCGTCGGACAGTTAGGTCGGTCATGCTGCCTACAAGCTTCAGCATTGGGCCCTTGGTTTTTGCAGGGCTTTTTCTGCAGTTAAAACTTCGAAGGTCGACTGAGGAAGCGCTGGCTGTTCTCTGGATATTTGGTGTACCGTTTGATGGTGTAGTACCGTGGGTTTCCTCCTCCGGTGAAGGAGAATCTGGAGACGTTGCTTTGCGTTTGAAAGGTGTCTTAAATATATGAAGGTTTTCGGCACTTTTGCTCATTCTGTTCATCACCTTAACATCTTGGTGATGGTTCGTGTTTTTTGTTTGTACATTGTACTTCGATGACAGATCTGGTTTCTGAAAATCTGCAGCTTCCTTTGAGCAGCTTCCAGAACTTCTCCTTTTTCCAGTATCACACAAAGAAATGCGTCCTGCGCCATAGGCTCTCTTGATGCTCCGTGAGACTCTAGAGTTCCGCGTTAGAGAAGATCCGTCATTTTCATCCTCATCGTAGTCGTCAATATCTGACCCGTACTGGCTCACCATGGATAACGTCTGCTCAGTATAATTTCCATTAGACACATGGCCTTGTTCTGATTTTTTGAAATGACTCGTTCCATTCTCTAGACCAGCGTCTGTGTTTTCCATAACTGCACCATTAGCCATTTCCTGGTGGGATGAAATCTCTTGATTTTCGAGATGGTTTGCTGCTCCCTTACTCTGAATTCCCTGGAGCACTGATGAGCGAAGCTTTTTGAAGGAGTCCATAACACCCAGTCCAGCAAGTCCTGACCAGGACTGGGAGCCACTGTTGCTATCGTTGCTTAGAACTGAGGTGGGACTTTCAGCAGTAGGACTGTGAGCAGGAATAGAACCCTTTCTGGGGTTGGAGAAAAGCCTCATTATTCTCGAAGAATAAGGCTTTCCTTCAGGGTGACCTATAACTGGGTGGGGCCAAGCAGCAGAGTTGATGCCATTCAGTTTGTTTTCATCAGGAACAGGTACCGATGTTATGGGCTCTACCTGTGTTTCACATCCAGATAGCAAATAGGGGACGGCACTACTGTCACTTTGATATGGATACAAATCACTGAGGGGTCGCCTTCGGATCAACGGGGCAGCTGTGTGCAGGCATGGCAGAGGGTCTTCGCTTGTTGACAAGCCTCTGTCACTTTGTTCTGCCTGTAAAAAAAAACAGAATGATTTTTTCAGTATATATATTTATATATAAGTAAGCAAGAGGACAATATATATTTATATCTTGTATTCGTACTCAATACATGTATTGATGCTTAGTAGTTAAGAGAAAAAATAAATCGAAAAAAATCTCTCTGCACAGGGTAGTGAGACGTTTTTAATTTTTCACGACAGGCATTTTGTCCTTGGTGCCTAAAAGCACTGAGGCCCAGTTTGGGGTGGTCTTGTGTGTGTGTGTGTGTGTGTGTGATTCTGAGAAGTGGTTGATTCAGCTGAAACTTTGAAGCTTGCCCCTTTGAGTGTGACTAAGCATTGAACTTTGCTAATCCACTGTGATTAATTCAATAAATTGTCCAGCTTTCTAAAGAGTGCTCCACAAAGAAGTGATATGAGGTGAGGAGAGCTGTGATCACTGGTTTAGTCAAACCGTTTGACCCTTTTCGTTGGTTACACAGTGTTCTGACTTCCTGTCTGGAAACTGTAGATGTGCTACTGTTTGGTTGTTTTCAGTTTCTCAGTAGATTGACTGGTTAATCATAGCAGGGAAAAAGTCCAACAGTCCTTATGTTGGTAAAGAGTAAAATTTGAGTTTTGAAATATATATATATATATATTCATTCTTTTTTTATTTGACAGTGAACTACTGGCTTAAATGAAAGTGTATTTTTAAAAATTGTTAATGCAAATAATTTAGATTTACTGCACTAAAAAATGTTTTTCAGAGACTAAAACATCTGTGAATGATTTTCTTTCCTTCTGTCAGAAGGGCTTCATTTATCTATCATACATAAAAACAAACTCTTCTTTGCCTCTTCTGCAAAGAGGGTGATTTACTAAAATTATGTTGCACAGCCAAAAAAACCCAAAACAAAACAATCTGGTGATGGTCAGTGGAAAAACTGAAAACGTAACAATGTAAAGTAAAAAACTACAGAACTAATAAAACAGTCTTTAGTTGGTTAGTTGGTTTTACTATGACTTCAATTGAAGAAGACGACAAATGTGTTGAATTTGTAGAACTGATTTTTGTAATGTTTCGGCACACTTTGTTCCTGAGACATTTTTGGATTTGAAGGCAGCATCATATGGTGCGTGCACATGCCGAGAATTGGAACGCTCCCACACGTCCTATCCTTATGCATGTTCAGCAGCAGATGGGCTTCCTCTGTGGAATCAGCTGTCACTTCAACCCGCTCGCTCCATCACACTGAACTCTTATGTAAACACAGAGCCACTGCTGCCAAGCACCGCTGCTGACAGACAGTAAACACCCGACTTAAACAATGTGCTGCTTTCAAGGCACTGCTGAATTGTCTTCTTGTACTTTCTTCCCTCAGTCACAGAGGAATTACACTGAGTTGCAACCATACACAGGCAAAATATCTTCAACACCATCTGTTTTCAAAGCAGAAAGATGGCAGATAAGCTTAACATTTCTAAAGCTCAGGATGTTTATTTGTTTCTAAATGCCTTCTAATCAGCATTTCTATCAGCGATGCCATCTTTCTAAACACCTTTACATGTTTTCCCCCTCATACTCGCGCCAACTGTCACAGGCATCTACTTCTACTTGGCAATGCAATGATGGAATTAGGTGACATTCATGGAAAATGAATTATTCTGAATAACAGCCTGTTGCGTGTACACACAAGTCATAATCAGAACAGTTGAATTCTGTGTTTAGGTAAAACATTCATTTTGAACATCTAATTGTCATGACAATTTTCGGATTAAGGTAATTTGGCAAATGTAAACGTAGCCATTGTGCATGTTTTTTTCTGAAATTTTCGGAAAGCACCTCATAATAACCAGTTTCACTAAACCAAGTCTGCACCGCTGTGTCCTTAATCACAAAAAGCAGCGTCTCCAGTAAGACGCAACTTGAACTGAACTGAACAGCTATTCCATTCTTCAGCACATTTTTTACTTAATTAAAGGAAAACATGACGCAAGCAAAAATAAAGTCTGCGTTTAAAGGTACTGGGTCAACAACTAAGCATGCTAAATACAACCGGGCAAATATTACTCACGTTTACTTTAATGTACATCAACAAGCAGTCGGCAGAATACTTTTAGTCTCTCTCAGTACAGCAATCCTGACTGCTGTTCCCCAGCTTGTGGATGGGAGCGGCACACAGGGGGCCCAGGTCCAGAGTTAATTAAGAGCTCAGGGAGGAGTCACCCTCTACAACCCCCCCAACACACCTCACCTCCCCCTCCACACACACATTGCAGCCAGCTAGAGCCAGCCTGAGATTAGACTCTGAGCAATGAGGATGAACATTTACCAAAATTCATAAACATGCATACAAGAGCTAAAAGCAAGCTAAAAAAAACACTGTGGCGAATACTGACAGGATCCTCCAAAATAGTATACACATGGTTTCCCCCGCCTACTGCATGTGTGTGCATGTTTCGATCTGAGCAGGGAGTAAGGTTTTAAGGCACAGACTCCCTTCCTGTTTGGTTAGAAAACACTGGCCGTTACATAAGGACTCATAAATGCAAGGAGATAACCTCCTGACTATAGTTTACCTCTCCAGAGGTATTTTCTACCTGAGGCTAGGATAAAGGTCATTAGGCCAAAATGAACATAGTATTTACTTTAAGACCACCAGACTTGCAACATCCAGAAAAAAACAAAACAAGACTTCAGGTCATGTCTGCTGTCCTGTTGAAACCTGAATCAGTCTTATATTTGAAGACCACCAGATAGGGGGAATCAGGAAAAGGCACAAAACAAGTGGTGAATGTGAATGTATGGCACAAAACGTAATATTCAAATTTCTAATCTCTAAAAAATCTCCTTAACATCAATGCTTGTCAGCTGGCTTTACAGCCCCTTTTCCAGGCAAAGATTAAAAGTGTCGGCGAGGAACAAAACTTCTGAGTGAGGGGACTGGTGTGTAGGAGTTGGAGGGAGTGTGTGTGTGTTTGAGTGAGTGAACGTATGCCCTGTTCTTCTTCCTTGGCAGTATTAATCTGATTAGCAGAGCTCTACCAGTCTGTGTGCAGGACTGGTTTCATCTACACAAGATAGCCTAATCAGGGAGACAACCGGGCTATTCAGTACTGAATGTGGGTGACACCAAAGACTTGCAAAAAGCCCACCAGGACTTGACTGTGGAGGGGGGGGGGGGCAACTCTGCCTCAGTGTGTTTTATTGTATCAGAGTAAGAAATAAACATTGCCATCACATTAACATATGTGTTGTCGAATGAATTATATTTGTAATTATTTTAAGACATACCATCCTCTACGTGACTATTTATAGCGCAAGTCTGCACAGAAATACCTTTTACTATCAGGTGAGCAAACAGGCTGTTCCAGGTTAAAATCTCACATTTGTTCATGACCTCATTTCTCCTTTTTCAATCACAAGGGCTGAAGAAGAACGTGAGACATCACACCTCCTCCTATTAAGCGTGGGAAGTGTGGGCCTACGCCAGACCAGGGAGTGTCTCCACTCTCAACACAGGCAGCCACTCACTCACCTGATCTCAGATCTGTCAGAGTCAGACGAGGAGAAATGGAACACCACATTGAACAAGGCTCAGCACAACAATAGGGTCTCTCTGTCAACGGTCAACTGGGCAACCTGACTGCACTACAACAATAATCCAAAGGGCTGCTTCGTTGATTCACACAAAGCTGATGAAGGGTTCATGTCAACAGACATGACGGAAGAATCTGTGACAGGCACCAACAGTCTCCTGTTGAAACATGAGCCTGCAAGGAGCTTATTCTCCTGCTTCAGATTTGTTAAGAACATAATAACTAGGGGAAAAAAACTCTCAGTCAAACACACTGGTTTTTAAAAAAGGATTTGAGATTAATTCTGCTTTTGAATTTATGTGTGATCGCTAATAAAATCTCCGTCTAGATAATTCTTTACTGTGATTGTACAGCGTTTGAAACATGGTGCAATTTCCATTGCCCAGAGTCAACTAGCAAAAAGTTAGATATTTAGGTAAAAGTAGTCATTGAGGTAAAAATGTACACATTTGGTAGAATGGAAAAATTAAGGTACATTTACTACTACTTTACTAGCACGCTGTAGTGCAATTTGTGTTTCTAATTTTTTTCTTGTGCAAAAAAAAAAGGAATGCAAGTAAAACACAATACATTCACAGAGTAAAAGAACAAAGGCGTAGGTGTTATTTTTGTGCATGAGAGATAACCAGCTCCATCTATAAAGACCTCAGAACAGATGTCTCTCTGTGGGTTGCCCCTCTCTCTCTGTGTGTGCGTGTTAGATTCTTTTGGTTGCCAAAAGGCAATCAAAACCAGGTCTTACTATGGACTGCTATCTGATTTGAATTATACTTAGGTCAAGGTTAGGGAGAGTCCTTAACTGGTTACAGTTAGATTCTATATCGATATTCTACAGCACTGTATAGATTTTTATATTAGCAATTACCATGCTAATTTTCATGGCGTTGGTTCAATTTATTTTGTTTATTATTGTTTATTTAACTCGTAACTCGATGTTAAGCATCGTGTGTTTACTATGCTAACAGTTTCTTTCTGCAATTAAGTTGTATTTGTTCTGTACTGTGAACTACTCCAGTATTCTTGTTTTTACACTTTGTGCTTTATACTTTATTTTTATTTCTTGTCTTGACGCAGCCTGAAACAAAGTGCCAGTTGATAAAGAGAATTTCTTGTCTTGACGCAGCCTGAAACAGTGAAGAGAAGTAGTGACTCGTGGATACTGTTGTACAGTCGTTAATCCTGTTGTAAAAGAGCTTAGAGTTAATAACACTATAAATGACAAGAGATGGACTGTGTAAGAGTTACTCATCAATTAAGACCTGGTATAAAAGTCTTTCGAAAGAGGAAGAGAAAGATAAAATGACTGGGAGGTTGAACATGGTGGTTTTCACAGCAGCAACGTTCGTATTTCGTGCAGAAAGATTGAAACGGCACGTAAAACAAGGAGCCCTGAAAGGGGGGGGGATTATACCGAGAGGTTTTCTAAGCTCATAAAGAACTCAGGGCCAAACTTCTTATTTATTTCTGCATTAATTAACTTTCTTTGGCCATAAAGCTCTTTGTAGCTGCAGCCCCTCAGCCCCTCCTTCAACAACTCCCTGCACAGCCTGGCATCTCCCACGTCACTATAACAACCAGGGCTGAAACACACTACAATAACCCCCTCTGGTCCCATTCTGAGCTACAACACAGGAGGGAATATCACTGTGAATGTAATGTAATCAAATTAAATGTATTTGAGGACAAAGGTAATAGCTTATGTGTCTTAAGGACAGCATTTATTTCCAGAATTATTTCTCCTGTGCTTTCACAGAGTAAGGAATTAATAATAAGTATCTGAACATAGCAATTATACTAAGAAGCTACAATTATTTGGCTTAACATGTGAAGAGACAATAAATTCAAAAACCCAATGAAACCGAAACATTAAAAAGACACCAGTCAACGTACTGAGAAGAAATGGAAGGCATTAAAATAAAGATTTTTAGACAGAATGTGAATATTATGCATATTAGAAAACATGTTTGGTTCTATTTAGTTCAGAAGTTTTGGAGAAGAATATAAACCAAAACATATTGTCACCGAGATAAAACACAAACAATAAAACAAAGACGTTTTGTGAAGGGAACCTCAGACTACCATCATCAAAACTCTTTTTCATTAAATTATCTTCAGGCATAAATCGACATAACACGTACTCAAAACTGGTGAAGAATTATTTCTATAGGGCTAAAGCAAATCTCAATCATAGCTTACAAAAATCCCTGACTTAAGGCCTATACAAAGTTTCGTGGAAATGAAGGACCAGGAGAAAAGTAAACCAGAAGAAGAAGAGACGAATGACATGGGAAGGCCACAGACCAACTTTTCGAAAAAAAAAATCAAGAATAATTATTTTATAGTAATACTTTTGATAGTGTTATTTTTTAGTTTCGTGTATATAGATACAGGGAAACTCAATGATAGAGTGAATAGTGTAAAAGCAACACCAAAATAAATACATTTAAGCGTTTTCATTCAAAAAAGGCCAGAAAAGTGAAACTTACCTGACTCATAGTCGCTGATGTTGTCCTCCTGACCTGGTAATTCCTGTCACATCAACACAGCAGCGGTTGCTGTTGTTCAGTCACAGTGAATTCGTCTGTCTTTTTTATCCATCCACTCGCAGCCAGGCATTTTCTGTCCTCTTCTTTTCGCCAATACATGTCGCAAACAGGGGGGGGGGGGGGCAGACACACGGCTAACCCCTCACCAGTCCCCCCAGCTCCATATCACAGAGAGACTAATGGCTGTCTGTTGTTTTAGTTAGCCGCTTAAGCTAACTCACTTGAGAAAGTTCTTTCCTAATTGCGCAAGCTCCGCCGTGTTTAATTTTTCCTCACCGCGACCGGCACAACCTGTTGTTAGTCAAACAAGAGCGGAGGAGTAACATTAAACATGGCTGAATCAACCGGACTTTCGTCATAAAAGCAAAATAGTCGTATCGTTGCATCTAGTAACAGCTAAAAAGAAGCAGACGTCCTTCTTGGTGCAAACAGAAGCCAAGCATCATTAATGCACTTGTTGCAGCGTTTCAGGTGGGCGGGGTTTAAGGAGGTTACGACGGAAGACACTGGCTGACCGTAGCGTGACCATCTACCTGACAGCCAATCATTATTCAGGAAGTAAGTCCCTCGCCACAGACCGACGCCCACCGCGGATAGTTCTTCATTGAAGGAAAAAAAGCAGCGAAGAAGATGAGACAATACAAGCTCCCCACTTCCTGTAGCTTCTGAAAACAAAAACAAAAAAGACAGACTGGGCTTTCCAGTTGTTGTTAAATGTCTTCCTCGTGTCATACCGTTGTGTCATACCTGAATGTCTTGGATATTTTGTGTGCATGCCCTTCCCAACATACCACAGGAAGCCAGAGTACCTGAGAATTAATCTTTATTGTTCGTGAGACAAAAGGACAATAACATAATGAAGCAAACAATTGCACAACATGGTTTATAACGAGGTCTTATATGTATATGTATACTTTTACCTTTGTCTCTATCTACTACTGACGCCACACCATTGTCTGTGTTTTAAAAGTGTTGTTCAAGTAGTTTTGACTTTAACGAGCGTTGCTGTTGTTTTTGCTACTTTTTTATCTATTTTTGCCTTTCCTCTTATGTTTTAAATTATATTTTTATTATTTATTTTGTGAATTGATGGGTTTTTAAAAATCTTTTTTCTTCTAAAGTATCTTTTTTGGGCTACTACACAGCTAAATTTTAGCTCTTAATTTTATATAAATCTCAATTCTCCAGCTGAAGTATAGCATTATTCCAACCTAACCAATGAGTATAAAATATACCTTGCCTATAACCTGAACCAACGCATCTATACATTAGTTGCATAGTGCTAGTCATGAGAAAGTAAGTTTTGGTTTTAAAACAATCCTTAAGAATAGCATAAGCAAAAGTGCACACACATACACACACTTTGCATATAAAAGTGTATGGTATTTGTGATGATTATCAATCTGCAAAAATTAAAAAACCAGAGAAGGTTGTGTCATCATCTTCATCCGCAAAGAGCCCATTGAAGAGCTCTCCTCCAGCCACCTGCAGCCACACCTTATCTCCCATCTCCAGGTGCAGCACGGTGCCCCCTGCTGCCTGGTCTTCACTGCTCTGGTAGTTGTCCATGGTGTGGATGATCTTTGCTCCGTTCTTCATCAGGACCACCTTTACATTCCTGGAGTAGACGGTGATGTGGTAGGTGAAGTAGTAAGTGCCAGCCACAGAGCATGTGAATCTTCCTGTTTGTGGGTCGTAGTGATTCTGCTGGTTGTAGATGATCCTGTCAAACCGGATTGGAGCATTGGCTGCTGGGAGTTTGGTTTGTGCTGTGAGTCCCACGGAGAAAGCGCTATTAGAGGTAACCGCTGCATCTCCCTTCTCGCCCTTATCACCCTTTTCTCCTCGATTCCCTCTCTCCCCACGATAACCAATGCTGCCCTTGTGACCTGGGACTCCTATGTCCCCCTTAGGCCCTGGCCTGCCAGGGGATCCCAGTGGTCCTTGAATGCCTCTGTCCCCTTGAAGACCAGTTTCACCTTTTTGACCCTGCGGTCCAGTGGGCCCGAAGTCACCTTTTATTCCTTGTGGTCCAGGCAATCCAAGCTCTCCCTTATTGCCTTTTAAACCCATTGGTCCTTGGACGCCTTGGGGTCCCAATTTCCCAGGAGGGCCCCGTTCTCCATTTTCACCCCTTTTTCCCTTGAGCCCGGCTGGACCAACAGTTCCTTTAAATGACAGCTGTTATAAACTTCCGTAAGTGATTATCATTATAAAGATGTATATTGTATAGAGCATTTACTGCTTAACAGACATCTCAAAAAGCTACGTCAAAGATGACAAAGAAAACTTGACAAAGGAATTCCAATGACTTGTTAAGGTACATACCCAGGTCCCCTTTGTCTCCCTTTTGGCCATGAGCTCCTGATGGACCAGAAGCACCAGCCTCACCTATTCATGCATGATTGATAAATAACAATGCTGTTACAGACGTAAAGTTGATGATGACAATGTGGAGAAATGTAGTCACAACTAGTGGAAAAAAAGTTTCTTACCTGTATCCCCTTTTTCACCTCTGAGTCCATCGCGCCCATCTCTGCCAGGGGAGCCATTGTGTCCAGGATCCCCTGGTATTCCAGGGTATCCACAAACACAGCCTTTCCGTTGGTCTTCCTGCTGTGCAGCACACCAGATCACCAATAGAAGGAGCAATAGAGCAACTCTGAACATAATTTGCATCATCGTGTTCTGTACTCTAAAAAAAATTAGTTTCCCTGATGCAAAAAAAGTTAAAATAAACAAATGTCAAACACACAATTATGGTCCAAATTAAATGTACAACTGCAAAAATAAACCCTTAAAATCTTTTTAAAAAATGGTCAAGTCGATGAGCACTAGATTAAATGCAGCCAACCTAAGAACATAAAAAGATGAACAAAGAACTTTGGACAAGACTGACGTGGGCGCTCCCACGGCTCTCTCATTGGTCTGTGTTTTTGGCTTACATATTGAGTCAGTCAGTTGTACATCACATGTGTCTCTGCAGACACCACACCAGTTGGGATGAGGCTAATAATAAGCTGACACACTGTGTTTGTGAGGGCCACACATGCCAAAGGTTGCATAGTTTTACATTTCTCTGCTGCAAAGAAGACCTTGGGAGAATGATTAGAACATGTTGTCACTACACATGTTTTATTTTGAAACTGACCTACTGTTTCTCCTGACCACTCAAAATGCAGTTGGACACTTTTTATCAAGAATATATGTTTTCAATTTTTTTGGCTAATTTTTAGCTGTTGGAAGCTATTATTAAATTATTTCTTGGCTTTTTGATATTGATTTAATGGAAAATTTAAGCTAGTCGGGGCTTGTTCGTGTATCTGTTCTCTTTTGGTTGTACTTAGATATTGTTACCAATGTGAAGTGTGG
>NC_024309.1:9160908-9211373 GCF_000523025.1 Cynoglossus semilaevis | reverse complement strand
TGCTGAAAATACAAAAATACAATTGATGTTTGGTCTTAGATTCAAACACAGTCACAGTAATTGGTTCCATTTAGGTGTTGCATTTTAATTAAATGTAAATGAATGCTGGACTTCCTCATACGCTGACTCTAAAATGCCAGCAGTCTGTGTCCAATGACCCCATAAACTCAATCACCGACATCAAATGTGACCTTTCAGTGGTACTGAGCCCACCCCATTGTCAGTTATGTGACTTGGACAAACATTTGCGCTCCCCTCTCACCCAGCAGATGTTATCTGGAGGCGGCTCAACGCTGTGAGTAAACAAGTTAAAGTTAGAGCGGACAGTTTGACAGTGTTAAACAATAGAGACCAAAGTCACATTGAAGCACTCCTACTGTCGGATACATCGTGTCGTGCAGTTAAGACTGTGTGAGTAAACAGGTGTTGGATCAGCTATTAAACAGCTAGACTGGTGCAGGATTTAATGTTTTACTGAAGGTCACAGTTCGACAGGCCTTAGCTTGAGTCAGGGCTCTGGTTGATGAACTGTCATCACTCTGCTGCTTCTTTATTAGATTGTGTACAATAAGCAGAAGCAGCAGGGAGGAGTGGGTGGGAGGAGCTGCAGCATGAAACCCAGATAAGGCAGACGACAGCAGTAATAAACACAACAGACTCCTGCAGACACCGTGTGAATATACTATATGTTCTTCTGCTTTATTTTAGTCAGGTTATTCTCTTTACAAGCCTCCATTTATAAATATATTCCAAAATATAAACATGACAACACATAAATGTGCACATTAAAGCGGTGTCGTTATATTTGTCACCAGAAATGGATACTTGACTGTCGTACATGTTGGCTACTGCACATGGAGCTACCCGCCTGGACACCGAATGAATACATTATGGACAAATAATTTCTGATCTAACAAAGTGTGTGGCTCAGAGGGAATGAAACTCATCTATAATTCGAGGCCGATAAAATCAGGACCCGGTCTCTGTCGTCCCAAAACCAGGCACAACGTGAGGTCGATTTGGTCACAGAGGATACTGCAACAAGTCTTTAGACGAGATAGCAGAGACATCGTCAGCGAAGTTCCATAGGGTGAAGGCCAAAAAAATAATCACAGTGTAAAAGAGGAACGGCTAATGATGATCATTTTCAACTAACAGGATTGTGGCGGTACAAAACATAAAACATACTGTGATGGTTAGCTTACACTGATGGCTTGTTTTTTAAAAAAAACAAAAAAACAGTCAGATAACAGTCACCACTGCTAGGGAGCAAATAGCACATGGCATAAGGGTAAACAACTTGTAGAAGGTCTACAGGATCTGACATCATCATTTTCTCGAGGGTGAGGTTTGAACACCATCTGGGAGGTGCAGCAATTCCAGGGAGGTTGAGGTTAACATGGTACGGACTACGCAGGACAGGAAAGGTTTCTGGGCTACAACACTTGGTGGAATTAGTAGAAAATAAAGGTTGGAAGCCAAGAAGACGCTCAGGTGGGTAGGAGGTGGTCTACATTATCTGACGGTGAATACCGTAGCCTGTCCTACCTGATTGAGAAGCTCCACTGAGAAGCTCCACGGTTGCTACCCATCTGAAGGCCAATCAGAGACTCTCCTTGGCGCAGCTGTTCGTCAGTGAACTCACGTCGGTATCCCTGGGCTTTCCTGCAAACAGACGAAACAAGTGTGGAGTACAGGCGTAAAGGTTTAGGTTTAGACGAGCACATGATGTTGGTGTGACCCAGTCATTTCTGTCCTTACCTATGGAACCAGTCCCGGTCACCTCTGTAATGACCGTCATCTTTAGTGACAGCCACACTGCCCAGAGCCATGAGAGTCCTCTGCACTGCAGCCATGTCTTTCCCTGTGGCCAGATCAAACAGACACATACACAAAATTACATTTTATATGTACGTCTAACCTAACAAACTAACTAAAGGATGACACATTTGAATGGACATTTAAATTCTTCACCTTCCCACAGATCTACAGTCTGAAAGATGTCAGTGGTCGTCACTCCATAAGCTTCGGCCGCCTGCAGGAACTGAGAGATCTTCTCCATTTGTTTGAAGGCCATTTGAGTTTCCTGGATCTTTTTGATTGGCTCCTTTCCTCTTGGGTAAAGGCTATTGATGAGTCTGCATAGAACCTGGCCGAAGTGTCAGGTAGAAAATAAATACATAGATTTAGCTGATTATTCTCTTCATGGGTTGCTACAGCAGATCATTTTACTCCAAATGCAGCCGCCGTTGAGATGCACAGTAACACCTCAGTAATGAATCCACGATCTGTGCTAAGCTAAATTTTGAGATATATTTTCATTAATTTTTTTCGTCCAACAATTCCATCTTATTGTATTTTTACCAAACAGAAAACATGCATCAGCCTTTAGTTATTTGTCTTTTACTTCCAGTCTTTTGTCATACTATCTTTAGGAATGATGATTTATTCTGATTAATCATGATTAATCCTCAGCAGACCTGTGATTAATCAGATGAACTATTTTAATCATTAAACAGCCCTGGAAAAAAGGTAGACATATCAAATACTAAGAGTGAGTCCAAAAAAAAAAAAAATCATTTCCCTTAGGCAGTCATCACAGTTGGTTATCCAGTACTGACACAGCATTTTATCTTTAACCTAGATGCCCTGCCCAATATGGTCATCCAAAACAACACACTGATGAAACAATGGGTCTACTGTCCATTCTTTAATACAGTAAAATGCATTTATATATTCATTTTAGCAAAAGGTCTGTCATATTCCCATTCACCTTTTTGATGCTTCTATTAGTGATAGTAAACAATCAGAACAACTGCTGCCATGTCTAGTTAGAAAGCACAGACCATGGATTTTCTGCCGAGCTAATTGCTGCTGCAGTAACCGGTCCCAACGCTCTGCCTTTGATAGATTTTCACAAGTGATTATTTTTAAACACCTGAGTCAGCTTGGATGTCAGACAGGAGCACAGTGAGCAGCAAACCTTTAAGATTTGGTTGCAATTTGTGCTGATGAAGGTGGAGTGGTTTCCAGTCAAAGGATTGCACAATAATTTGGGTACAAAGTTCTCAGATGTGTCATCACTTTAACCTCACTGTTATCTTTCAAAAAGCAAAGCCGAAAATTATCGAATATAATTGTTTTTTACAGCAAAAGATAATGTTCACATCAGCTCGAGGGCACGGAGCTCTGACAGTTAATGTTATATTATTCATGGTCTCTTTAAATCTAACTCAATTCATAGACTGTATACAGAGGCTGGGGTTTTAAATAATTTAACAGCATTTTCTATATTGAGCACAGATATGACGGCCACTTACTGTTCCATCCATCAGCCATTTCTGGAAGTTCTGTTTGCCGGGCTGTGGTCTCTCCATGCTTCCACCACACTGGGCCACTATCCAGTCCAGTAGCCTGTGCTCCAGGTCTGGGTCGTACTTCTGGTCGATCTTCTCCTGTACCTCTCGACTCAGTCCGTAGCTGGGGCCCCGGTTTGCCATGGCAGCTGAGATGATGCGCCAGTCAATGTAAGGAAATTCTAAAGAGAACAAATCGACACTGTACCTGAGATTTGTCGGATTTATCAGAAAGTAAATAATGTTGCACAGCGATTGCGTTGATATTGTAAGTAAACAAGGAGGTAAGAACCTGGTCTGGTCGGTCTTCTGCATACACTGGAAGATCTAATTCAGGCAAAGTTTAAGGAGGTTTAATTTGGATATGGGAAAAAAACACTATTTTGCCATTTATTTATTACAGATACCACTTATAGAGCTGAACATCTGCTCCATAATTCAAATTATTTCATGATTAAAACCCAAAAGGCCAATCCATACATCAGCACCTGTCACTGTGCCCCAGCAGGAACGTCTCTGGAGACAGTAGATGGAAGGGTGTGGTCCCTGGCAGCTGTCCAGAGAAGGGACATGCCCTCTCATTGCTATGGAAGCAATCAAGCCACTTTCCACTATAGGCTGTTTCCCCCCATGTGCTCCATGACATGATGGTTAAAGTGGCATACTGTCATACTGACGACACATTTCTAAACAATAATCAAACGTCCTTTATTTATTTGTTAAAGTTTATCCTTTTGCGAGGCACTTATAAACCGCACGATAAAAGGTGGTTCTATTTTTAGCCTGCAACGCTGATGAATTAAATGACGTCAGTGCTGCTGCCGCGGATGAAGGTTGTGTTGTCTTTGCTGCGCATTTTGTTAAAACAAGTAAATCAAATTGGAATCCAGCCAAACAATGTTCCATCTCATTCTCATTCAAAGCTAAGGTCGCTGCAAATAAAAAGATAAACAAAACCTAAAGCTAAAAAAAAAAAATTTACATCTGAACTGCGACACTGCATTAAAAGATAATGTGGCATGCGTTAAATAAAAGGTGAAGATGATGAGGACTCACAGGAGAGCAGAGAGCGGTGTGACGGCTGCTGGAGGAACGCAGGGTTAGTTCTGCTGAGCTGGACACGGATGAGGATGCTGCACTGAGGAAGAATCCATGAAGCGCAGCACAGAAACGTCAGGACCAGCCCGAGTATCACTTTGACCGCGAGGAGCGACGGGCTGGTTTTTATATGCCAGCTCCTCCAGGAGGAGTCCCGTGTGACAGACCGGACACTGACCACTGCGCTGCAATCACTAGCACACTCGGGGTCGAGGCCAACAAATGGAACGCCTAAATTTTAATAAGGGCCCTCTAATTAATATAAGGCAATTACAAAATTTAAATGTAAGAAATAGAAGGATATAAACGTTATAAGGCAATTACAAAATTTAAATGTACGAAATAGAAGGATATAAATGTAAAGTTGGAAGTTGTGAGTTTTTATTTTCATCATTATGAAAACTCACCTGTTCAATCCCCTGTGGTAACTAATGGTCTTTAAATATATATTTAAATAATGGAGAACATGTGCCTTGATCAGGAATATTCCAATATGTAATGCATATGGAACATGACGTGTCAGTGACTGTACACATCAACTAACATTTAAATTAGCAGTCATTCTGCTATCTAGCACATGTGTTACTAATTTCTTACATAGATACTAGAACTACACTTTAGTACTATACTAGAGAGTTAAATGAAGGGAATAGTGCTGAAATATAACTTTTTCCAAGGACAGAAATTTAGAAATAACCTCCTTTGAGAGGAGGGTTGTTCATAAGTACTTGCTGTAGAGTCAAAGATTGCTACATATCACACAATAGGAGCTGATCTCACTACCATGGCTATGACATCAACTGTGATATATGCCAATTTTGTACTTCATGAAACAAAACAATTTAAAAGGCCTAGTGCTGCACAAACCTAATTAAAGTCTACAGGGAGTGGTTGGTGTCCCCAGATCAGTTTAGCCAATCTCTACTGCTTTCATTACAAGATTATAAGACTGTATAGAGCTATAAATTTATTCAATTGTAGTTTTGACAAACAAAATGACTCACCACATAGCTGTGCCACGAGCTAAAGGTCACAGCTGCAGTTAAGGAGACCTGGGAGTTAAGTGATCTGTTTCACCCCATTGAGCCCAGTGTGGGTAGTGGCCCAATTACATGTTAATAATCAACAGTCCAGCAGCTCCATTCAGCAAGGCTTCTCAATGGCTAAAGGCCATCAGGCAGTAGGACTCAAGTAACAGAAAGTCCTGCATCTAAGAACAGGACTGTAACCTACAAACCTTTAGATCTGGACCAATGTTTTCATTATTTATATTTGATTATTTTTCTAAGTATGAGTTCTGCTGTTTGTATGATTGTCATGCAGTGTTAGCTGACATACGAGACTGAGACCTGCACTCTACTGTGCAGAGGTTTTATTGGCCAAACTTAGTGAGAAGTGTGTTTTTAAAAAAGGCACAGAGAAACGAATCACAGAAGGAACAGGAACAGCCTAATAAAAAGAACAGCAATGGCAGAGCTCTTATTGGCTGACCAACAGGACAGTCCATCTAACAACCTGGAACATATACTAATGCAACCTGAAGAGTTAAAGGAACAACACACAGTGAGGCTCCCTTTATAAGCCATCTTGACCTGTAACAGAATGTGAACATGACAGGTGGCGAGGAACAAAAGAAACAAAGAGAAGAATAAAAGGTCATATTTGGCAGAGGAACATGCCACGGTTTGGTAATTTTCCTTGAGGGTAGACTTTCAAGTAAACAAAGCACTCTTCCTAACCACTCAAGGTGACTCCTTTTTCTTTTCTCTCAGACCATGGTGGTCAGCTTGTCTATGAGATCGTCAATGGTGTAGACCATGAGCTTGATGTCATCCTTCTCAGACATGCGGTGCAGGCCGTGTCGCCGGAGGATGACATCTACATCGGGACTGAGGACTCGTTCGGCAACCTGCATGGAGATATGCCAGGGGACGTCCTCATCTTTCAGCCCATGAATGAGCCGCACTGGGCAGGTGATCGGGATGGGGCTCTGAAGCACACAGTGATTTTCAGCCTCTTGCAGGAAGTTCATGCTGAATTTGTAAAAACCCTCTTCTGAGTGTTTGGTGGGCACCGTCCACTCTCCCTTCTCCTCAAACTCTTTGCGCGTCTGCAGATTGAAATATGGACTTAGAAAACAAGGAGCTGTGAAAAAGATTTGATTGTATTAAAGAATACTACATTTTCATACCTCTAAAGGAAGGGAGTTAAAAGATGTCACAATGTGATCGGCAGCAGTGGCGATGCCCACCAGGGCAGCAGTCTTCTCTGGTTTTGCAATGGCTGCCAGCAGCATGAGCCAACCACCTATACTGGATCCAACCAGTATCTACAAGCAAACATTTACAATAGAGTAACCGACTTTAAAAAAATAGTCAATTTAAAAAGAAAATAGTTTAATCTTTAGAAAAAAAGCAATCATGGCATAATGCAGGATGGGACTAATAATTTAATAAATGTGGACGCACACTGCCTCCATCTGGTGATGTAAAGAAATACACTTTCCACTCACAAGATGATAGTTTCAGCTTGATGTTTTGTAAAACCGTTTGACAAATTTGACTTAATTTGGCCTTAAAAAGTGTAAAAATGCCTTGCCAAAGACTAGTGGTGGCAAAATCCCAGAGGGGTGCAAGGCAAAATTGAACAAATTATCCATAAGAAAGTGTTTGATTAGTTTAATATTGCATTAGGTATGTTTCCTAAGTCCTATGATCAGCCTGTTTATGCTCTTGAGAAAGGACCTGTGATGACTGTTGAAGCAGAGTATGCAAACAAGGCAGGATTGGCTTTGCCCACATAAACCCAAGGCATGAACCAATGAAAAAGTGGGAGGAAACTTCAGTGAAAGTTGAGGATTTGAGAAAGTTGTGAAAGAGATTTTACATCTTTTCTGGTATGTAACTGCAACCATAGTTTCCTAACAGTCATGCTGCATGGATCTAACTAAACCTCACACTGTAAATCAGTTCTAGTTCAAACCAACATGCTGTTATGCATCAGTGTTCACAGTTAGAAACTCTGAATGATCTAACTTCATAATCAATTTATATTAAAAACAGAAGTTCTTATCACTCAACTTTGAACACATTTTGATAAGTGCTGTTTAACTTAAATCCAACTTGAATTATTTTACTTACTGCTTTTATGTGTGCTGTAGAAGGATGTAATAGTTGATATTTAAAAAAAAATAGTGATCACAACGTAAAAATTAAATAAAACCATACTTAATGTAAACCTTACGTAATAGTCTTTTTTGCACTGGTTTGATCATAATAATAACAAATACACAACTGCATACAAACTCTTCAAAACATGTTGAAATATTTACCTGTGGCCCCTGTGCTAACTCATCCAACACAAATAGGACATCCTTTTTCCAGGTACCAATTGTTCCATCTGCTAATACCCCCTCTGATGCCCCATGGCCTGTGTAGTCAAACCTGAAAATAAAAGTAATTTGCATATGTGACAGTGGTCTCTGCCATTAACCACAGTGAGATGGCAATTCAAAAGAAATATGTATCTACTTTAGAGCAAATACTGTGACTACAACAATGAAATGTAATCACCATTCTACACAGCATGTTTATTTCATTAAAATGTCTTACCTGAGGTACGAGTGCCCCAGTGACTTGCAGAACTCCTCCAGTGCCACAGCTTTCTGTCCATTCATGTTAGAACCATATCCTGGGAGGAAGACCACTCCTGGGCTCTTCCCCTTTAATCTCCTGTAGGCCAGCTTTGGAAGGTCTGGTCGTGATGCATACTGAACTGTGGATTTGTGTCTTTTGTCGACTGGTGGACAAATAAAAAAAATGAACAAAAAACAAACAAACAAAACAATTACTGCTGAAGCAACAAGATTTGAAACTACGTGTAGTACCACAATAAAAAATAAAAGGGTTTGAGGTTGTTGTCTATTAAAAATAGATTAATATCAATCATATTATTGGAATGTACAGTATATACAGTAGATATATCTTAATTTGTAATGCCAGATTGTGGTACACAAGGTAGTCGTTTTGACCGCACACTAAATAAAATTACATTATGTAAGCCACGCTTGATGCTAACGATGCTAACTACATACAGGTACCGGGTACAAACGGACAACGGTCTCATAACTGCCAATCGATGCAATAATGACGAAAGGTATAAACTTAATAAGACTTTTTTGGCAAGTAATTGAACAAACAACAAACCCGTGCTCGCTAAAAGAAAATAGCAGGAGCTACAACCGAAGCACCATTTACATGTCCTCACTTTTTGAGGGCGCAGTATCAGCCACACCCCCTCCTGACCGTTTAAACCACCTTAAAGGAAACTAAAGCCGTAACAATAACATGTGACAATGGTAAGGTTCAAAACAAACCTTCAAAATGCCTCGGCAATAGAGCTGACAAGCCCCCATTACTTAAAATTTGTGAAAGTCCTCTACTCCAGCACCTCAACGACACTGCTGCCATACTGCTGTGAGACCACCGAGGAAGTATCGCGAGATTCGCAGCAGAGCAAGGCCACAAGCATTAGAAGAAAAAAGGTCACTAATAATAATACATTTTAGATAAATGTCACTTTAAAGAGGTAATTTCACCAAAAAATAATAAATACATAAATTATGTAAGTATTGTGTTAATACTACACGTTCAATTATGTTTTTCATTGATGTTCACAGATGCACAGATGACTTATACATGTCTGTCACATTGTTCATTTCTTGTACTTAGTAAGCAAATACTACCGTTAAAAGCGTAATTTTAACTATTAGTCAAGCTTTATTAGAAAGTGATACTGAAAAAAAAAAACATTGTACTGCTTCCTTTGACAAATAAACTGTGGCTATAGCACCCTCTATAGGAATGGAAAGGAAAACTCCGTGTTGTTTGTTAATAGAGATGCAAGTCCTGTATCCTGTACAGGTAAGCAAAGTGATTATTTAAAAAATTATATGCATATTTTGAATTAAACGATTTACTTTTAGTTTCAGAATCCGTTTTGGATTCTTTTTGAATAATTTGTAGCATTTTGGTTTATGGTTCGCTTCTGTCCGTTGGGCTTTATCTTTCTCACGTGTGGGCTAACATGCCAATTTTACTGTATTAGCTTGAAGACAGCAAATATGTACTTTAATGGAAGAGTCAAAACAGTTCCACGAACTCCAGTTATCATCACGTCTGGTGCAGTTAATACAACAGGGGGCAACACTTGTAGGTTGAAATGAGATTTTAAAAAAAGAAAAAGCAACCACATGCTAGATGGTTGTACAAGCAAACGTTATGCACTGAAACACAAGTATCGTGGGACTTGTTTGATTGTGACAGTCATGTGAAGTGTCAGTGTGTAACATGACTCACAGCGTCACAAGCGGAAGGTCACGGAGCAGCAGAAACGGAACGGAAGCGGGAGTAAAGCGCCGATCCGCCATTGTGGAATATGGTGAGGGATATTCCAGTAAGGCACTAGTCAGTTTCAGATTGACTAATAAACCACCCTCTGTGGCTGGATCACACACGACCGCTGACGCCGCGTATCTGCAGACACACAGCCGCCGTTTGTAAAGGAGCCAAAGACGAACAGCACGATCGTCGTCGTCGTCAGGTTTTGACCACGGGAGGGGAAAAAAACGCTGCCTTGTAACGTTAACAGAGTGATTGGAGCAGCCAGGAGACGGGCCAGGAAAGCGGCGAAGTGTAGAGACACAGACAGGCAGAAGGAGAGAGAGGAAGCGGGGGGCAGTATTACAAACAGCGAACACTTTCGGTTCCTGGATGATGTCTGCGACCACGGTGGATCAGGTTGGTCGTGTGAACCGGGCTGTGTGTGGAATTAGCCAGTGCTGCGGAATCAAACTTTAGCGACAACAGTTTGACATGTCAGATCAAACAGGCTACTGAGTGTGGCTGCGTAGCTGTTTTAGCTGTAATGTAGGCCGAGTGTTGAGGCATAACAAGTCCAGCTGGAGCCGGTTACCAATGCGGCACCGTTTACTGGATGTCGCTGCGTTTGACATCCGGTCAATAACAACAAGCAACCTGTAAATGTGAACATACATCCGGGCCGGTGGCTCCAGTCTGAGGTTATGTGAATCCGGACCTGTGTGTGTGCATATATATATATATATGTGTATGTTCGTGTAAATGTGTGGTTTTTTTTGTGTCCTGTCGTGATTTTATAACATCCTAATTTCTCTATTTCTCATGTGCTGCCCATTATTTCAGAGACCCAAAGGACAAGGAAATAAAGGTGAGTTGTATGTTAGTTATTATAGGATTTTTAGAAGTGAAGAAGCTAAAAACTGTATTATATCATGACATTTCTAAGGCCTACCAGATGCTCACAGTGTTAGTGCCTCAAACTGGTTATGTTGAATGTGTAATTGTAATTTAGCTGCAAAATTAAGCATTGGTTAAAAGCAATAAACTCAATTGGCTAAACACCATGAAAAAAAACACAAACACGTTCATGCATAGTGAACCCAAAAAGAAAATTAAAATTGCTCTGTTTCTGAAAGTAAGTCCATGTAATAAGAATTTAAATTAATTTGGCTATTTTAACTTTAGAAAATACTTAAGTGCTTATAGCTTCAGTGGCTAGTTTGATATGTTTGCTATTTGAATATATAATACAGCAATAGAAGAGATAAGTGAGGAAGTACTGGATTTGATCTAAAGGGATCTGAAATGTTCAAAATTGACATTGCACTTTCTGTAAAGGAGTTCTGGATGAGTGACAGGGAACAGATATGATATTGATATTTTTGGAGGTTATAAATAAACAAGTGGCGTCATTTAACTACAGACTCTGATCTGAGACTAGCATTCATTGGCAACCCTGATTAGCATCATTTTGGTTTTAAAAGGCCAGGGCTCACAGACCTTACCTGCAAACCAGCTCCAATCAGACAGCTGTAACTGTCAATCATATACAACATCCACTCTCAGGTCATGTCATCTCCCATGCTTTCACTTATCTCCTCCTGTGTGATCATGATATTTAATCTGGACCAATCATAAGTACATCACCTATGCTTACGTGGGGTATATATAGTAAACATATTAAATACATATTCTGGATTCCCATATTTGGTCATGACATAATTAACTTTACACTGAGAGTGCCTTGAAACAGTGGTTTAAATTGCAGCTCACTCAGAGAACTGTTCACATAAACCAAGACAAAGTAATGGCTTAGAGCCAATAGCAGCAGCTCCAGAGTGGTCTTAATTAAAAATTTGGAGTACTGTGTGATGAACAGGATAGAAGATAATGTCCGTCTGGTCCAAGATGTTCTGACATCTTCTGTACAGAATGTGCTCCTCACAATTTGTCTGGGTTCTTGCAGCACTGAAACAAATACTTGTTTTAACTTAAGTGCATTATAAGCTGATACAAATCTCATATATATTATAATATCTAATATTTCTTGTATTTTTGCATATATTTTGACCAAATGTTGATTAATTGTCCTCTGTCTCCTAATCCTTAGTACAAAACGGATCAATGCATCAAAAGGATGGTGTGAATGATGATGATTTTGAGCCTTACTTAAGCGGCCAGACAAATCAGGTAACATTTTGTCGTAATGTAGTCTGCTTTAAAAGACAGTTTGTGTCACTGTCCAATGTTGCTCTCCTCTAAAATATGGTTTAAAATTAAGCTGTGATGATATTTACCAACAGGTTTTATATTATTTTTATTTCTTGCTTTCGAACTTTTAATTTATATCAGGATTCATTAAGGGTAGTTGGGATAGTAGTAAAGTCTCCGACCTAATTGGTCAAAGCCTCCTTTGATACTACCACTGTAGAGGAGTTACAGAGCTCAGTAAAAGGTCATGTGACTATTAAAAGTATAAAAAACAGGACAAAAGAAAGAATTGAACTAAGAATATTGTTGTATAAAACATTAACAGTTGTCCCTCTGTTTCCAGAGTAACAGCTATCCACCAATGTCTGACCCGTACATGCCCAGCTATTATGCTCCATCCATCAGTTTCCCTTACTCCCTTGGAGAGGCTGCTTGGTCTACAGCAGGAGACCCTCCAATGCCCTACCTTACAACCTATGGACAGATGAGCAATGGTGAGCCACACTTTATCCCTGACGGTGTCTTCAGTCAGCCAGGAGCCCTGGGCAACACCCCTCCATTCCTCGGTCAACATGGCTTCAATTTTTTCCCTGGAAATGCGGACTTTTCCACCTGGGGTACCAGTGTCTCTCAGGGACAGTCCACACAGAGCTCAGTCTACAGCAATAGCTACGGGTACGCCCCGAGCTCACTGGGCCGAGCCATCACGGACGGACAAGCGGGTTTTGGTAGTGACACTCAGCTCAGTAAAGTTCCAGTGCTGAATAGTATTGAGCAGGGAATGGCAGGATTGAAACTGGGTACAGACATGGTGGCAGCTGTCACCAAAACTGTGGGCTCACCTTTAGGAGGCACTGCAGGTATGACCAGCATGGCAGCCAATAACCTCCCTCCTTCTGTCAGCTCGTCAGCACCTAAACCTGCCTCCTGGGCAGCCATTGCCAAGAAGCCAGCCAAACCACAACCCAAGGTCAAACCCAAAGCCAACATGGGGATGGGTGGAATCGCCACTATTCCTCCACCCCCCATAAAGCACAATATGAACATTGGTACTTGGGATGATAAGGGCCCTCTTAATAAGCCCCCCTTAGCTCAGACTATGATGCCTCCACAGCCCTTAGTCCAGCAGCCTCTCCTTGCCCAGGCCCAACCCTTGCTGCAGAACCCATTGCCACCTCAGCCTCAACACCAGCCCCAACACCAACCCTTCCAGCTTCAATCCCTTCATTCCCCACAACACCCCCAACCTCTTGCTCCTGGTCCTCCACACCTCCACCTTTCCTCTCAGCCTGGCCCCCCACAATCCCTTCATCATCAGCAACATCCTCAGCAGCCCGGCCCGCCTCCCAACCGCTGGGTGGCTCCAAGGAACAGAGGTGAAGGCTTTGGTTTGTGTGGAGGAATCCCACTTAGTGCCTCCCCTTGTTCTGGAGAAGTGCATCCTGTGCTGGAGAAACTTCGTGCCCTCAACAACTACAATCCCAAAGACTTTGATTGGAACTTGAAAAATGGACGTGTTTTCATTATCAAGAGCTACTCGGAAGACGACATCCACCGCTCAATCAAGTATTCCATCTGGTGCAGTACAGAACATGGCAACAAGCGCTTGGATGGTGCCTACCGCTCACTGGGCAACAAGGGGCCCCTGTACCTGTTGTTCAGTGTCAACGGCAGTGGGCACTTCTGCGGTGTGGCCGAGATGCGCTCACCGGTGGACTACAATGCCTACGCAGGCGTCTGGTCTCAGGACAAGTGGAAGGGCAAGTTTGAGGTGAAGTGGGCTTTCATCAAAGACGTGCCCAACAACCAGCTGCGGCACATCCGGCTGGAGAACAATGACAACAAGCCAGTGACCAACTCCAGGGACACTCAGGAAGTGCCTCTGGAAAAGGCCAAACAAGTGCTTAAAATAATCGCCACTTACAAGCATACCACCTCAATCTTTGATGATTTTGCACATTACGAGAAACGTCAGGAAGAAGAAGAGGCAATGAGGAAGGTGAGATAAATGCACCATTAGGTCACTAAAAGCTTATGAGTATGCTAAAGTTATCTTGGCCGACTTTCACTCAATTTCTACTACTGGCGGCCAACATGGAGTTTAGGTATCGTGTTCCACACAGATTATAACATTCTATAGTTGAACTAACAGTCTGACGTAACAGGAAATTCCCAGAGGACATGCAGCCGTTACTCAAAAGCAGCAACAGGAATCACTGATTTCTCATCAGCCATCTTGGCCTGTCGAGATGGCGATGATCTGCTTAAGTGAAGTTAGATGCAAAGAGGTTTCCTGAAATAGCCCACATTCCTGGCATTCTTTCTCTCAGACAAAGGCTGATGTATACTCTGATCTCCCTTTGAACATCCAGGCCTCTCTGCTTTCCACAGGCTCCTCATGCTTTATTAGTCCCTAACAACATAAGCCCTCGGCCTGCACACACTGGTTGCAGCGTGCCTCAGAGTTGGCAGCTGTTTCTAAATGTGTCTGATTCTGAAAATGTGGCCCAGCAAAAAATACATGATCAAAAATGTCTGAATACATTTGTCTGTGCACATAGTTCTTCAAAAGCGGACACATTGTTTAAGCCCTGCTCCTTGGAGGCACAGCTAAATATGTTGCTGTGGTAATAACAGCGGTGCGCCACAAATGTTAGTGTAAGAAGCAGAAATTTCATGGGACGCTACTGTCGAGGAAAAACAGCAACTAGAAAAGGAATAACAGGGCCGAGTCCTTTCATAGATTCACCATTATGCTAATTTAATTGTGTCCAGAAAACCCCTATGACCCGCTCAACGGTTTTTCCCTCGCCTCCCCCCGCCCCTTCCCTTCCCTCCCTCTGGTGGGGTTTCATTGATGCTGTATTGCTGACCTTGTTAATATGCGCTGGGTTTTCTCATAAATATTTCAAGTCAGTGTGTTTTCAGGCTTCTGAAAACAACCTGTCAGTAGAAAGGCCCTTACATCCTGCGTCATGCAGGCTTTGTGCTGTGCAGCTTTTGTAGCCCCGACCTCCTACATGACAGCGTTGGCCTGTTTGAGGCCTGGCCCTCCTTTGCCTGACGCGGTTAATTGTTCTCCATTGTGCGGACGGTTCTTTATGAACTTTGAAAGGTGTCAAACCAGCACAGCAGCCCCCTTTACTGTAACACCTTTTCAAACACTCTGGGTCTAAACATTGTTTCAGGATTATTTTTGCATAATTATTTTAGTCATTCTTACAGATTGTTAGCTTTTTCAGGCCCTTCAGGTATACATTAATGGGCCAACCACCAGTTGAGACAGTGCCAGGATACTGGAATAGTTTTGGTTGACTAAAGGCATGAAAATAAGGTTTTTAAAATTCCAATTAAATGTGTATTCAAATATTTTGTGGATATTATGTGCCTGCAAATAGAATAGAACAGAATATCCTTTTTCGTCTGTGCAAACATAGCAGCACAGTGCAACAAAATTAGGTTAGCAGGATTAGCAAGGAAGCTATTATTTTGACTAACTTCAAACTATTTATTGGCTATTTTTACCTCCAGATAATGTTTTGCCATTTTGATTTATTGTTATTATTATAATCATTAGCTAATATTTTCTTTTTTTTCTTTTAATTGAAAACATAGAATTGTATTAACAGGTGGTTAATGTTTAGCTATTTGTATTTAACGACTGTTTTTTTTACCCTAAATACTTGTTCTGATATTAAGGTACGATTAAAATAGCTTTTATTTTCTTACTATTGACTCATTAAGATTGGTTGTTTTATCATCACATTTCATAAATCTGAGGGTTTATCTATAAAATAGGTTTTAAATGACAACTTTAACATTAATGTATTATATGTAAATGATATGTTGGAGACAGACGGCATCATTCCTCAGGTCTGGCCTTTGTTGTCATTGTAGATCCGTTGCCTGTTTCGCCTTTGTGTAGTTTTTTGACTGTACTGTAGTATTGTGGGTAACACAATATATACACAGTGTGTTATAATTACATTTTAACATCTTTTGTGCCCGGAGAGACGTATTACTACAAGCTGAGTATACAGTCTCGGTCCTCCGGTGTACATCACAGCTCAGCAGTTTGTGCTGTACATACAGTACACTCTGAGACCATTTTCCAACAGGATGTTCTCCTGGTACTTTGTCTCTTGTCTGTTATTAATCCAAACAGTGGAGAGAATACACAGAAATGACTGTAGTATATTACATGGCAGCAAATACCAGTTTCACAAAATGTCATAAAAACATGATTTGGTGCAGAGTCAATCACGTGCTGTTCAGAGCGTAGAAACAAAAACAGAAAGCAGAGTCAATCACGTGCTGTTCAGAGCTTAGAAACAAAAACTGGTTAAGAAACCAGGAATTCACCTAAAAATAGGGAAGTCACACAGATATGAAACTTTAAGCTGCAGTTTAAGATGTTTGTTAAATTGTTACAGTGAATTTCAGAGATAACTATAAATAATGCACAAAAAACCAGAGGAGTTCAGAGTGTAATTGTACTCTTTTTTTTATCTAATCGTTTAAATTAGAATACAATGTTTTGTTAATGTTACAAAGAGTTCTATGAAAACATATTTATTTGACACTGATCCCTGAACTAATAACTTCTGACTGCCCCTGTGAGATAAGCACTTGTGAATGTTGTTGCTCTCGTCCAATCACTGACTCCTTTTCCTTTTCTGTCTCCTGCCAGGAGCGCAATAGAAATAAGCAGTAACCTTCAAGCAAGCCCTCTGCTCCAACTGCAACATTAATGATGTAGGACCTTAAATCAGATTGGCCTAACTGGGAGAAAACAGAGGAACAGTCTCTCGAAATCTTTTCTGCTGATGACAAGATGACAATGTATCCGAACACTTAAAACACGACAGTAGACGAACTTATCTGTATCCATCGGTGCGTCAAAGCCTGTGTTCCCGTCTCACATGATAAACAAAACCACTGAGAACACACCTTCAAGCACTTTGACTCCTCTACCAACACCCTTAACTCTCTAACCCTCTGTTACTCTCTCCGATTTTGTTTGTGATCATTTAACTGACTAACCAGAATAGTCGGATGATTTCACCAGGCTTCTTTGTAATTTTTTTAATGCCTCAAATGTTTGGGATATAGGCGAGCTTCATTGCAGCTCCCAAAGAGAAATTAAAATATCACGTATAAATTAATCTTATACTTGAATCTGTGTTTAGCCGCCTAATTGACAGGTTGGATGAAATCATTGGGATGTGGCCACAGTCCTGCCAATTATGGGATGTATCCTCTTTATCTCTACTTGTCCCTTTCCTTTGTGCATCTATTTCTGTGTACCAAAAGAATACAGTGATACAGAAGGTCGACCAGCGCCGGCCAGTGCACACTTTTGTTTCTTTTTTGTTTTTGTTTTGTTTTCCTGGCTCTCTCTTGTGATTCTGTCATTCTGAAGTGCATTTGTCTGAGGAGAAACCTGCTGCTCTGATAGGAGGCTGTGGGTGAGTGTGTCTGCTCTGATGTTGGTGAACTCGACTGTACCTCAGGCTCAATCAGACTGTCTGTCCTCAACAACTCTTAGCACTTTCGGGAGAAATCCCTCCACCCCACACCCCTCCTGCTTGGTTCGTATGGGACTCGGCCCCCAGAAGAGACGGCAGGACATCAACTGTAAGGATGTGACAGTTTTCTCCTCTAGGTGACTCACGAGCTAAATAAAAATTACCCATGTTTAGCGCAAGCCCTGTGTCATGTGTTCACTCAGACTTGCACCTTGTGAACCACATATAACTACAATAACCACCGTTGTCTCGTCAACGACCCCATGTGACAGAAATATGAAGGCAGCGTCTATAGTAGGAACCAATATGTGTTCTTTTCTCTTTGCAGAAATATGTCTTTAAAATTAACAGCAGCGAATGATTGATGGTGACTGTTGGCACCAGCAGCGGGTGTGACCTTGCAGGTAAAATATAAAAGGTGTTCAACAACTGGAAGACACGATGACACCACGTCAACGTGGCTCTGTGTAGGAGGCGGCCCCACCTGTCTGCTGTGGCTTAGTCATTATGGCAATTCTTTTACATTGTGTGCAGCAGAACAACTAATAATTTGTAGCTGGAACAGTAAAGACGCGAAGACAGGTGGAGCCGTGGAGAGACAACTTAATAACACCCAACTTTAAAGTGGTTGTGCGTTGGTATTTTAATGAGATGTGACTTTGTGCCTCTTGGCCCAGAATATTTCATAATGGTATTTTTGAATCTACAATCCACTGCCTTATTTAGTATTTTAATAGACAGCAGCCAGTGAAAGCTTTCATGCAACTTTAAACAAACTCTTATAGGAAATAAAATGCAAGAAAAAATATATACAGATCATATAAGAAAGAAAAACAATCAAATAATTAATTACTTATTATTAATTATTATTAAAAACAATTTCTACATTTATTGTATAATATTTCCTTTTAATTTATTATTGCGATGTTTTAATTTGAAAAATTACTGAAATAAACAAGGTCTATTTCAGTATCCGTCCACAAGGGGTCGCCACCACACCATCTACAGTCCCATGTGCCTATGTGCTGCGCACCCAGGACGAGCCACAAAGACGTCTTTCTTCTCAAAACCCTCAACTCCTACAGACACAATTACACCGGGGTGAGAAGCACTGGTTTTTGCCTCTACAGCTCGTGGAGCAATTAATGCCATCGCACCAAGCTGCGCCATGAGAGCTGGAGGGAAGAGAAGATGTGACAATCCCCCCCTCCGTGTGTGTGGAGGCGGAGGAAAGCTGTGTAATTATGAGACGGGAGGATTTGGATTGTGACTTCTCTCCTCCGTGTGTTCATTTGTGCATCCATCAGGTTTTCACAGGAGGCCTTTTCAGAGGACCACACTCCTCCTGCCTACACTTGTCTGGGTGGAACACAGCAGACACACGGAGCAGAGAACCGGCAGTTTATTTACTGCACATTTACAGCACTACTACAAATATTACTACCAGGGCTACTTCTGGAACTTGCATTATCAAAACTTTTACCACAATACTTATCAACTGCTAGTAATACTTACTATAGGCAGTGCCTACCTTTCCATCATGATAAAAAAGCACATACGATTAATATTTTCCACTGATCTGTGTTAAAGATTTCTGTTAACTTATACCCAATAAAAAGGCACTGTAAGAGCTAGCTGCTGTTTCATCTATTCAAATTCCTTCTCCATAGCAAAACTCCCGGGCTGAAAAAGGGGCCCACTCCGGCCCTGCATGTAGATATATATACAGTACATACAGCTGAAACAAACTATTTAAAACTATTTGAAATTATTTGGTATTTAAATTATTTATTTTTATAGATTTTCACCAATAAGCTTTACTGTTACAGTCGTCAAAGCACGCTCTTTCTATCAAAGAAAAAGTTCTAAGAAAAAAAAAGAATGTGAATGTCAGAAACTTCAACTGTAGGGCGCGCGCTGACATTGGAACATTTGTGTAAAGGAAATAGGAATACGTTGTTATTTCCGGTTGCAGGTCCGGAGCGTGAGACACGAGGGTTAGGGATGTCATAAGTTGATATCACTAATAATTAGTGATATGAAGGCCCTAACATTTCCTGAGTAGCGTCAGAAAATATAACCAAAGTGAAGGGGAACTCAAACAATAAACAAGGGAAGACTGGCAACAATGTTATGACATTAAAGGTTATGTTATCATGCAACAACGCAGTTTTGTGAAACCAATAAAAGCATTATAATTGTAATATTGTGATTAATTGTCTGACAGTTATTGTACCAAGTAAATGTGTAATCATGACACAGTTGACCACAGCCTACGCTCATGAATTGCTGCCACGATACATGCTACGTTCCCTAACTGGCACTTCTCAGGGGACACCAAAAATGTTTTGACAGGATCAGCTGTCGACAGCTGTCGACTGTGGGACTGCGAGACTGGTGGGGGAAAAGAAAATGCATGTGTTTAGATAGAAGTTTCTGAATCCATCGGGAGTTCCAGCAGCAGTTCAGCACCAAAACAACAATAAAAACACACAAATAAGTAAAATACAGTAAAATACAAACATAAGTAGCAGCACACTGTCAATGAATATGGGAAATCTGATCTGCGCCTCGTTATCCAATCACAAGCGTCCTGCACCACACCAGCTGACAGGCAGTGGTCGTGTGTACTTACTCATTGACAAACTAACGAGCCTGCACTTGGTGGATCGTCAATGCGGTATATGAAACTGCGATCGGCATATGAATATATCCATCCATCCATTTTCATCTGCTTATCCGTCCTCTTAGCAGTCTCCACCCAAATCACCCTGCACCGTACCAACCCCCCAAACCTTCCTGCAGGTGGTGAGTCCACTGGAAGGTATTAACCGCCCTAACTGGGATTCGAACTTGCCCAGGAGGTGAACCCTGGGGTTCCACACCATTGCCACTATATGAATATATATATATAAATATATACAGTATAAATGTATATATATATACTTTTTACGTACTTTTTTTCTTTTTTATAATGAGTGCCTCCCCTGACCGCACGTCACTGGCTCAAACTTGGCCTCCGCTAACACTGCAAACGTTCGCTACGTTATACACTGACAATATTACATTTACACCAGCTGAAACTGGGATCTGTCCTCTTGAAAACATGTCTGTTAATTGTGCACATTTGCGCCCCCTATCTTTGTGTTGTCCTTCCTTAACTTATTCTCCAACATTTTCGTCTCACGCGTCCACCATCTATTCCCAGCACGTGTCCAAACTATGGTCGCCTCTCTGACCTCATTACCGACCTGCTCACACTCAAATATAATAAACTGTGAGACCTGCCTTATTATTTAAATACTGTGTTGGATGCAGAGATCGATGGAAGTGGTTAAACCTCCTGATGTTACCGTCTCTTAACTCACTCCACGACGCAGCAGTCGAGGCCTTTGAGAGAAATCAGCAAAGAAAAGTTAATTTTTCTGAACCAAAAGTGTCAAAATATGTCCTTCTGGAGAAGTGGTGAAAATGAGAGCGCTATCTTCTGCTTTGTGAGCTGAAATGTCTTTGAAGTTTCAGTCACACTCAAGACTCATCAACACATGGCCTCGGGCGAGGATAGGCTAAGTCTCAGGGTTGGCACTTTTTCAGTGCCTTGTGTGTTTTCACACTCTGGGCCATTGGTGTGTCACTCAAGACGTCCTCACAGCACATTAGTCCTAATGATGAGAATGTTAAATGACGTGTTTGATCCCAGGAACAGGATTTTTTTTCACTTTCTTACGGACATTTATGTACGTTCTCCTTATTAGACATCTTTGATGTTGTAGAGGAAAATGAATGCATGAAGGAAAGAAGGAAGGAAACAAGGAAGGAAGGAACAACCCTGACAGCCCAGTCTGGAGGTGTTACTCAGCAAGTTAAGAAATACACTGGGCAACAAAAATTGGTTTTGACTGACAGTAACAAGTTTTGGTCTCGCTTCTTTCCAGATGTGATGCCAGCCAGCGTGTCCGTGTCCAGGACCACTTCATGGTTTACTGGGCATTTGAAGTGGGCAAATTGTGTATTTGTATATACTTTTATTTAAATTTTTAGAGTCAAATAGTGTACATGCCACGCTGAGACTAAAGTTTGTGGGATGATTTTACACTTTATACCATATGATAAAACAAGACAAAATGGTCAGTTTGATTAAATAAATCATCAACACATTAAAACCATGATCCTGTTTTTGTAATTGTCATTGGCCAAGACAAGGATATAGATAGGTGAATTAGACAACGACCCTATAAAAAAAACCCCTATAAATTGTAAACAAATAGAGAAGAATTTAAGATATCTGTTTGATTCAGCAGCTGATGCTCTGCAGCCTCCTGACTGTGGGGGAGGGGTCAAAGCACATGGGCGGAGTCTGTCCTGATGCTGGAGGCCCCTCTCCTGAATCTCATCAGCAAAACATGGACCAGCACAGAACACAGAACCAGCAGGGGGTCCTGCAGACTCAACGGTCTGAAGTGACACTGACTGGAGCAGACCCAGCAGAAGAATTTAGGTCACAAATATGATGCACAAAAAAACTGGACAGAGCAGATTTTAATTTCAAATATTACTCAAATTAAATGATGTCAGGGTTGGCAACTAAATGTTTGTCCTGCTTCACAGACGGAGCTGCTGAAGCTGAGCCAAGATGACCTCACTGGTCGTCATCATAATATTAGACCTGTTTCCCACTGTAGGCTCGGCCTGGTTGTGACTTCAGTTAGAGAAAAATGAAGGAACACTGGGTTCACCTCCGGAAACCCTCCATCCACTCATGGCTCTGTTTATGTTCTGATAAGAATGGTCAGCAGAGGACGCCACAGACATGTTTACAGTGGACTGACTCTAGTTAGACTGAAGGGATTTCAGATGTCACTGCTGTAGCTGTCCTACCAACGTGTCTTTTGTGGGAATATTTCAACCTCTCCCGTTGAGTTTATGTTAAAATCCTGTCTTTTCTACTGCCATTCTCACTGAAAAGGAAAACCAGGGGCACAAATAAATGAAATATTCTAATCAAATTTCAGTTGCCCTACTAGTCCCCCTGGTAATAGCTCTGCCACCCAAAATAGGAGCCTACCCCCTACTTTGGAAACGACTGCTTCAGTCCCTGAAATCAGTACCATGTTATAGCTCTATTAGCAGTAGTTACGGTCGGCACATGCACATGTCTTTACTGGACCTTAGTTTAGTTCATCCTCGCTCAGCCGCTCGTGGTTAGGGAGCGTCTGTGAACTGTCATCCTGAGTCGGTCGTATATTTCTGGTCGGCGTCTCGCTGAAAGGTCAAGCATCAACTGACACGATATATGTTCGCTTCTTCAAGGACCTCCTTATATTTAGATGCTTTGACCTCTGCCGTACCTCACTGTGATCACCCAGTCATGACAGGTGCCTTGTGTTCGCCAAACGGGGTGAGCATTTATGTCCATCATGTCCGCCACGGCACATTTGGACCTGATGTAGGACTTTAGTTGTGAGAGTCCAACTGTGGTCTAATATGATCAAAGCAGCAGAAAGTGGTTTAACTTAAAAACTGTAAAACTCTGTTATTCCTAAAGTTCAACTTTGTAAAAATTTAACTCTGTTATTCCTAAAGTTCAACTTTAAAAAAAAAATTCAACATCCCTAAGTTCTACCTCACCACTTTACACCTCAAACTCTTCTTTTCAGCGTTGGTCACAGTAAAGGTCGCCTAGGGCACCACCATCTGGCGGGGTGGTAGTTAGCATGTGAGGAACAAACTATAAAATATACCGGTGATTTCCGTGACTGTTTTGTTCTCCTTAAACATTAACAAAGTAAACAGTCGCACACATTCATTAAAGGTTGTCAATTTATATCCAATCATTTTACAATTCCTGATGTAGGAAAACGAACTCCAGCCAAGAAAACAGACAATAATGACAACATGTCAGTTCCCTGTACACCCTCAAAGCCAAGTCCTTAAGGCCAATAATTTAACTGTTAAAAACAAAGCCACTCTCTGCTTCTGAAGGCTTTCATATGTATTTGATTTGCCAGGTTTCCGTGACAGTGTTTTCAAGTCTGTTTGAGGACACTTGACAACCCTGTATTTATTGGACAAATGAAATGTTTACGTAAAGCATATAGGCAACTTTCAAAGCAACGGGGAATAATAAACAGGGTCATTAATCTCTTCAAATGTCTCCTGGCAACAAGAAGCAGTTTCAAATCAATGGTGAAGCAACTCCTCAAGAAAAACATCTTCCCCGTGCACACGGGGAGAAAATTGCATTTGCTGCTGTAAATGAGTGAAAGCAGATGAAAAGGCAGCAGACACTAAACAACAATGACTTTAATACATAAAAGAATGATAAGTATACAAATTCCAGGCGGTCTTCTTTAGATAATGTTTAAACCAGGGGTCTCAAACCTGCGGCTTAGGGCCCACTTTCAGCCCGTGAACCAACCATATCTGGCCCATGATGTGATGTAACGGATAAGTTAATTGTGAATTTATTTTGAATTTTTAACTATTGAAATGCCTTTGTTGACCATTTAGGAATGAGAAAAAAAATAGTTGCAGAACAGAAAAGAAAAACAAGGAGCGAAAGGGATCGAGTCATTGACGAGTAACACGGCGAGCAGGAAGGAGACGGCGAGGACAAACGCTGTGTTTTTACTCACTAATCTCTCGGCTCATTATGCTGCATTGCCCTTTTAGGACACTTGGCAATACCCAGTAGCAGAGCTCATGAATATGAATCTTTAATCTATGGAGGCGAAGAGTGAAATATATGAGCCGAGGGCATGAGAATCTCTGACGTCCAGATCCTGGGTATCGTACCGTGGCTGCGCTTCATAACCGGACTGCAGTCTTTTCATACCGTGGTGATGAATCTAAAAGCTGGACTGTGTATTGTTCGGGGACAGTGTGTTCATGCCAAGGTTTTTTGCATCACAGGGGGTAGAGCCGAATGGAAAGGTCTGAAATTCAATGCATTTGAAATGAAATGAAAGGGTGTCAGCGAATGAAATATGACACGCGGGCTGCTGAGGCCCGGAGTCCTGGGAGTCACCTGTCGGGACTCTATATTATGTGTGACTACAGGTTGAGTGGGTTATGTGATGCCGTCTGCCTCTGCTCTCGTGACTTCCTCTCTCAGCCTCCTGTTCGGGCCTGATGGAGATTAAGGGCCATTAGAGGCTCTCTGCTGCATGCGCACTTTCTATTGATCACACCGACTCAACACACTGTAGCCAATGATCCGATTACAAGTGTTGTACCCACATCCTTGTCCCCTCCCCCTACATTGTTTCTCATCCTCCTCACCCTCCCCTCTTCTTCTTCTTCTTCTTCTTCATATCACCCACCCTTTCTGGTTCTGAGACTGCCTTTGCTGATGTCAGAAATGGGACAAAGGTCTGAGTCCCCCCCGCCCTCCCACACACACACATCCAGACAAGCGTCTCAATAATCTGCTCCTACATCAAGTTCTGTGTATGTTGGTCTGATTAGCCATGCTGCCCCCCCCCCCTCTATATTTTTTTCAGCCAGTCCTCGCCTCTGTGCTCTCACCAGCTCCACTCCCATCCTTCCACAGCGGGGGTTGTGATGAAGCTCATTTCTACACGGTGAGGCTGCTCCATGATGAGCTAAATGAGTTGAGACAGACTGAGAGGCATCAGCTCAGACCTTCCGTACCCTTAACCTCTGAGAACATCGCCCCCTCCAGCTGGAGGGCGCTGTCTGTGGTGATTAGCATTGACAGTTATATCATGGAAATCTGCGTGGCCACCACTGTACAGGAACTGTTCCACGAAGGCTAATTGTCACAGACAGTTCATTCAGTCAGAGCGCCGCGGCCTGGCACGTCGAAGGTTGTCGGGTTAATTTTTGCCTCTTTTCTGGTAACAAACAATATATGTGAGCACCGGAGTCAGGGTTTGACTTGGACTGGGACTCGAACCTTTGGCTCCTCCCTGGGACTCGACTAAATCATTTTTTTTAATACCTGAACTGGGATTTGAAACCATAGAGACCTGACTTAATCTGATTCAATTCACATTAAACACTGACACTGCACCAGACCGGGTCAAAACACATCCGTACACAGTACATGCTGAGGTTTGATTCCACATGAAGACAGAATCTCTCAAAAACTTAGTCACAAATATTTCACATTAAAAGCAAACACGCTCCGTTAATCACTCACATTTAAACCAACAGTGTTTGAGATCTGGGCTCCGAGGAGACCACAACCCACTGTGAGGTCTGTCCAAGGAGACACAACTGTAGGAGACACCGTTATTATTTGACAACCAGAGATGGAAAATCTGCCGACATCAGAATTAAGATAAAACCATAATGTTATTCTGTCTTTCCAATAGCACAGATGACGGCGTGGGCGTGTCTTGGTGGACACAGAGTCTGTTTGGACTTGGACAATGACCTTCATCGCTACTGCAATTACATCATAGGCTGCTCTGCTCTCATGCATATTAACACAGGTGGTGGAGGCATCGTCAGCCGAATCCTTTGATATCCTCAGATCTGAGCTCACCCTCGCATGACAAGTGTATCTGGACACAGAGGGAATTCAATTTTTTTTTTTTTCACCTCAGCAGAATATACGGAGCAGATCAAAGGTGTACTTTTCTCCGCTGCTGGTGGATAACATGTACTGTGTACTGTGTGAGAAGAAAACCTGCATGAAAAGGATTCTCTGAGTAGCAGCGACTACAGCGAGGCGGTTTTCTGGAGATTAGTGGCTAACACAGGAGGTTAGAGCAGAATGCTAATCACCATACATCTGTAGCTCAATTCTTACTTTCATTGAAGTAAACTGCTCTGTATTTGTAAAAAAACAAACAAAACAGAAAACACACACATTGATTGATTCACTGGTTCAGTTATTCATCCAATCAACACTGGGAGAGTGAAAAAAGTCTGTGAAATAGGCAGGAAATTAGAGTTATTTAGATTTTCTGACCTTTTCCGAGAGTAAAGGAATATATAAATCTGACGTTTTTCTGTTTGAAATTCTAATCATTGTTTTATTCTTAACTTGTGACTTTCAGATATTCGGAATTGCAACTCATGAAACCTCACTGCTGAAATAGCTGCTTCAGAATTTGTCAAAATCAAATCAGTCTTTTCCCCCTCATAATTATGGTTACTCTTTCCTACAAATTAAATATTGCCTTTTGGATTTAAGGTTTGAAGATTTTTATTTTAAATATTGAAATATTGATATTGAAGTTTGTGAATTGTCAAAAAAATCTTAAATTTTGTAAAATCTCTCGGAGTTAAGTTCGACTTTTTGAAATTAAATTATAATATAAATATATATTAAATATTCCTCCATCATTACAGCGTCACACAGAAACACAGCTAACGTTTGCTTCTGTTGTAGCACACGAGCTAGGGCTGGTATCTTCTGTGCCAGCAGAGGGCGTCGTTGTCAAAACAAAGTCGATCAGTTCCATTTTTTCCCTCCAGCTTCTTCACACTGATTTGATCCCTGAGAAAACAGTTGTCTAAACAAAACGATTTATTTTTTGTGTGCATATTATTTAATAAAAAGATTTAATTATAAACGTTTTATTGCAGCCTCGTTACACAGCAGGGAAACAGGCCTTTCAAGGCATTATCTTTCAGTTTTCTGTGGTCGCTTTAAAGATCAAATCATTCCATACACTATAATTTGATGACTCACTCTCTGAATTAGTAAATTACTTTGGGCACATGAAGCCAAACACTTTTTATTTGCCGTCGTTCGTAAAAAGGCCTGAAGCAGCATTAACTTCTCAGAGCTGTGAAAGAGCTCTGCTCACCAGGGAGCCAACGGGGGACAAAGCATTATATGAATTGGCTTCAGTCTGGCTTCAGTCGCTGTTGCTGCTGCTGCTGCTGGTGCTGCTGCTGCTGCTGCTGCTGCTGCTGCTGGTGCTGCTGCTGCTGCTGCTGGTGCTGCTGCTGCTGCTGCTGGTGCTGCTGCTGCTGCTGCTGCTGGTGCTGCTGCTGCTGCTGCTGCTGGTGCTGCTGCTGCTGCTGCTGCTGCACACAGTGTCAAAGCTGAGCATAAAGAATACGTGTGAGCGTCTGAACATATCATATAGGTCGGGATATAGTAGGGAAAATGTAGCACGCAGGTGAATGACTGTGAATGAGCCTCCAGTGCAACGACAAAGTGAAGGAAAAACCAAACGACTGTCAGTGTTGTGCATCAGTTCCATTGGCTCCTATTAAAATCTCCATAATGAGTGAATTAGTGTCTCTCCATCTGTGACATCGCAAACTTCCACTCACACATGCTGGCTACATTCACCGGCTCCTGCTGAGTGTGTTGGTGCAGCATAAACACACACATTATTTCACACACATGACAATAAAGCCGCCCACAAAAGAGGCTGCTACACTATAGTTTGCATATACTGTAATTCACACAAAGGCCACCGAGACAAACGCTGGCACGGGGAGAGGGAGAAGGTTTAATTTACAGTGTGAAGAAGGGAGGAAAGAGGGAACGGGTCCTTCAAGGCGCTGCTATTGATCCCTGACTGCTTCCTCTCCCCTCCCCCCGCCCTCTGTGGTTGCATTTCTTCCTGTGTCATGAGCAGCACTGTAACATATATCTGAATCACTGCACATTCATCATTGATTTAGCATGGCCCTGGCTCTCCCTCCATGCTGAGGAAACCGTGCTCATCGGCGTCTGTTTGGGATCGAGCGAACCCTTGTTCTGGAAAAATCCCTCCAGACCTTTGACGTGATGCTCTTGAGGAGCCGTCGAACAAAAGCAGCACAAAAAAAAAAAAAAAAAGGTGGTGTCTCAGAAGACACTCTGTGGCCTAGATTCAACACACACACACACACACACACACAAAAATCACTTTAATTCTAACATTTAGAGCACGCCCTCAGAGCTGAGAAACATTGCTTCTTATCTGTGGCATAGAAAACGTTGAGGAAATATGGGTTGGTGATCATTTACAGCAAATGTACAACACTGTATGGCTGTAATTAAAAGATGAGGGAGCAGATTGTTAAACACAGATTTAAATAAATATACAGGCAGCCCTGAGGAGGCTGCAAGTAATTGTGGATACATCGCAGCCCATCATTATGGTTTCAGTCATTATCTGGGTGGAATAAAACTTACTGAAATGTAAATTTAAATGATCAAATTATAAACTCTCTATCAGTCCTCCCTATGTTACGCACGCATGTGTGTTAAAAAAAAAAAAAAAAAGACCCACAAACATACAAACCCCATGTTCAGAAAAGTGAGTTCACCTACATACAATGCAATTTTTAAAAAAATGGTAGCTTGATAATTTATTCTAATTTAATTTTAGTCAGATTTGTTAAATATTAAATATTCTAAAATTCAGAATTTGCCTGCAACACACTCAAGAAAACACATGTTTATATTATTATTGTTATGTCGATCCAGTAACATTCAGGGAGGTTCCATGTGAATCTGGTTCATTGGTAACAATGTTTGGTCCAAAACGAGCATCGACCAAAGGAAGAAAAAAAAAACCCTCAGAATTTGTTGAAATAAACCGAGGAATCTGTACTGGTGGAGCAAAAACACGTGTGAGAAAATAATATTTACAAGTCAAATAGTCAATGATAGTACTAAAGAATTCACACACACACACACGTACACACACACACACATTTCCATATCTTCTGCAGCCATCTGCTCTAAATGATAGGTAATTAACTCAGGCCTCCTTTTGTCACTCTCTGGACGGAGGGCTGACGTGCAGGAGCTTTTCACTTTGGATCCACGTGAAACAATGACTTTAAAAGAATGAGAGGACAGTAGAGTGAACAGGAGGAAGGACATGGAGGAGTAGGGAGAGGAGGAGGAAGAGGAGGAGGAGGAGGACTGGATGATGTTTGCCAATGATGCTGCATAAACCCACAGAGGCAGCAGAGAGAACCATTACTGTGATGGAAGGTGGAGGAAAAAACTGGAGAGAGGACACGCAGGGTCGCAGAGGATGGACACACACTGCCGAGTGTGTGTGTGTGCACGTGGGGGTGTGGGTTTGTGTGTGTGTGTTGAGCCATGCCGTCAAGCTCACCTACAGTTTTCCCATCAAGGTCAAGCTGAATTAAACACTGTGTAGGCTGGAAGTGAGGAGAGCCGAAGCCAGTCCTGGCCCCAACACGTCCATTAAAAACATAATCATTTCTTAGACGTTTGTTCGACTCTGCATGTTGAACTTCACGCTGCGTGTGAGCAGGACTGCTTTTATTTCTTTATTTTTACGTTACGTTAAGAAGCTCCAACGCTGTTACCGGGCAAGAAGATTATATTTAGATAATCCATGAAAACAATCTGAATAAATCTGGGAACATGCCATCTGTAACCACACCAAAATAGACTCCGGTGCAAGTCTGCTATCTTCCACACAGTTAATACGCCTCCTTTAATCTTCTCCCTTCCATATCCTCCTTTTCCCAGAGATGCACGCTCCTCCCTGTCACCCCCATATCCAGGCCTGCCTCTGTTACAGTGGCTATAATTAGCCAGGTATCTCCTGCAGTAACAACCAGTGCCAGAGCAGCCCTGTATGTACTGGCTGAAGCAGGAGGAGACACTGGAGACCGTACAGCAGCCTCAGCAGCAGCAGCAGCAGCAGCGAAGGGGCCACTGATTCTCATCAAACAGGATAATTAGAGTGTGCATGGAGATATGGTTGCAGGTAGGAGGTGACAGAGAGCACATGAGAGGACGTTTGTCTACACGCTCCCCTCTTCCTCCTCCTCCTCTTCCTTCTCCTCCTCCAGAAGCTAATGGTCGAGGCTGAGGGAGGACAGAGGACATCACAAGGCTGTAGTCTAGGTATAAAAAAAAAAAAACGAGGAGAACAAAAACCCATGTAGTGTCGAGCACTAAAGTTAACATCAGAATCATTAGGACCAAACCCAGATGTGACACCTGGACACACTTCATGGAGCGTCTGTGGTTGGTATGGGTGTGGTGCAGCATGGTAACACTGACAGCTGCTGGTGTACGCAGAAAGACACAAACAGCACAAAAAAGATTGACACGATGAAGAAGATGATAATCTTCTAGACAAAGGTGATAACGCCGGTGACTCCTCTATCTGGGTCTCACATCTGCAGTCAGCAAACGCCTCTAACCGCAGTGTCTCTCCCCAGGCGCCCGCCTGACACGTCTGCACCGGTCAGCGGGATACAAACACACTAATGCATCTCCCCAGCACACAAACAAACAAGTGTGGCCAAAGCAATCGCAGAGATTAGGAGGTAAGCTGCAGGAGAAAACTATATGTAACGGAGAACCTCCCCCCCCGTGAGACCTTCATCCAGGCTGCAGAGCCACGACTGCGGTCGTATTCCAGACACGTCTGACTATGGCACAACACACAGGAATCCACAGCACTGGTCTGAGTGGGATCAAAGACGCACACACAGATTCCTGTGATGACCTCTGTGATAAAAAAAAAAAAAAAAAGCTTTGGTTTGGAATGTATTACTGTAGACAGGAGTGGAGTCATCATAATCTGAGATTATTCATCAGACTGAACAGAAGCCTGAGGAGAGGGATAACAAAACATCATCTAATATATTTATATATTATTTTTTTATCAATGTCTGTAGTAACACATTTAGTCATAAAGCGATACTTTAATTCAGTAAGATGTATTTTATACTTTATATATATATGTATTTAAATATACAATAATAAATTGTATCTATTTTATTTAAATTTATCTCAATTAAACATGGTAATTTGATTGATATACAATCAAATACAATCAGATTAATATACATTAAAATTTATCTCAATTAAACATGGTAATTTTTTTGTCCAACAGCCCTACTATATGTTGATATACAAATATACATTTATATTGATCTGCACACACGTGTGTGTATATAAATATATATGCATATATATATTTATACATACATTATGTATATATATATATAGTATATATATATATAGTATATATATATATAGTATATACATATATACACACATATGTATATACATATACTGTATATGTAGTAGTATTATAGGTGACCTCTATGCACATTAACAAACTTTGCTAATTTGTTATATTGCTGTTTATTTTTTGTGCCTTCTACGCTAACTATTAGCATATTGTGGTTTACACTTGCAGTGACAGTAAATCATTACTTCATGTTTTTAATAGCTACACTGTAAAAAACTGTGTGTGTGTGTGTTTTACACTGTTGTAAAACCTGGAAACACACTAGTGTACACATCTCCACACTGTTACACAACAGTCTGACTTTACATCTGAGGAGTCCTGCCTAACTGTTGCACATATTTGATCTTGTTTAATGAATAAAATCAATTGTCCAGCACTGATTACATTTCTGTAACATACTGCATTATTGTCGCCACTCATTGTTTTAAGAATCGCAGGATAAGCAGTCGGCCGTTGGGTATTTTTCACCTTTATTGAATCTGGCCCTCCTTCAAAAGAAGCCTGCACACCTTTGCACCAGTGTGGGGCAGTACATTTAGTCCAATATGAACTGGTGTTTTACCAGTGTCAGAATAAATCAGCGTCGGAATTTACAGTCTGCTAAAAAAAAAAAGTTTATGCTTGTTGTGTTTTTCACAGCAATATCACGGACAGTAAAACTGGCTTAGTCACACGTACAGAGCTGAGGGTGTTAGAGGAAAATCAATGGCTGGGCTGCAGTGTGAGGTCCTCTGGGTGAGGTAAATACAGTTTGTTATACATTCTGCCTCTGGAAAGTTGCAAAAACCTCCAAAGAAGGAAACCTGTGTGGTAAAGGCACGGGCTCACACACACACACACACACTTAGAGTATTTTTGTTCCGTGTGGTAAAGGCACGGGCTCACACACACACTCTTAAAAATATTTAGAGTATTTTTGTTCCGTTGCAGTGGATCAGCGGGTGGAGCAGGTCATCCTCTAACAGGATTCTCTACATGTTTCCATTCCTGGAAAAACAAAAACACTAAAAAGTCTTTGTTCTTAAAAAAAATCCATTTGGAGTGTCCACTAAAGAGTTGATCTTTGCCATCAGGTAACTGCAGACGGCTCAGCTCTGTGATCCTGTGAGCGGCTGCAGCTACAGACCATAATGTTGAGGAATATTTCTGTGACAAAAGAGCAGGGCTGAAAAAACAAATATGTGAAACCTGAAAGACCTAAAAGTGTGGTGTTGCTCAGAGAAGAAGCTGCGGTGATGCGTCGGTGAATGAAGCCACGTGAACATCAGAGTATTTTAGTATCTGTTGTTGTTAACAGTCGGAGGTTGGTCTCGGCCTCGGGGTTTTGTGCAGAATCATCACTGTTGGTTTTTATGGTTTGATGAAAAGAACATTTAGACCTGTTTCTTCATCGTTTGCTTATTTTTTTCAGGTCTTAAAACCTCAAATTAATGGAGCGATGAAGCACGGACCCCTCCCCCCGTTTATAGTGTAGCTGTCCCTGGAGCCTCTGCTTGTACGTAGCTTGTGAATGGCAGCAGAAGACGTGTGAATCAATGAGTGAACGGAGTGTGAAAAAGGCAAACCATTCAGCCTCTAACACAGAGCAGTGAATATTTTTCCAACAATCGGGTGAAAGATTCAAAAGATAGAAAAGGGTTTAGGTTTTTATATATATATATTTTATCTTTGATAGAAGTGGCAGAAAATTCCATGTGACCTTCGTCCTCCCCACACACCCATCCCCATGTACGTCCTCACCTTCAAACCCACCGAACACGCAACAAGACAAAAACACCTCTCCCCGCCATTCAGGCGGTAAAATGTACATCACACCTCCGATCGGAGAGAATCCCAGCCCAAATCTGTCCTTTGAATTATTGAATAGAACCAAGCCGGCTGGACTCTGATTATCCTCAAATCAATACGCCTCCCCTCCTATAATATCAAATGCCTCCGACGATCGATCGGGCCAATCAGAGGAGCCGTTGCAGCCCCAAATGAAGAGCGTATTGTTCAGGGCTGTTTACACTGACACGGCCTGGCGTGTATAATAGGTGTGTTTATGCTCAGGACAGGCGTGATTGCTGATAGACTGGAGAGCTGCTGTGTGTTTTTGCTGTCTGCTATATGTCACAGATAATTCTACCTCTTTGTTGTTGTTGTTGTTGTTGTTCAAGGGACCAGAGAGTATAGAAGTAAAGTCCAAGGATGTTATTAGGAGCCTGTGGATGCATTAGAACATGATGTGCTTTTTCTCTCTCTCTTTTTTTTTTAAACCATCTATAAGACGACGTGAAACTCTGACACCTGAAAAAAAAAAAAAAAATCAACTAGGAGTCCAAAAGCCTGAGGGAGCTGATTCAAGCTTTCACGCAGCTCACTTCATTTCCTTCTCCCCCAAAACTATTTTTTTTTCTGCTGAAGTCTGCAAGTCAGATTGACTCACCGTCATTTTCTTTTTCAATTACACGCCGAGGCTAAATCATTGCACAACAGCTTTCATTCAGTCTGAAGAATGAATCCAAACATATCAATACGTCTGTCTGCCTCTGACCTCGCTCTTATCCACGGCACGGCGTCTCCTCCTGTGAGGCCCACGTGAGGACTGCAGGAGGTGCTGGGCTGTTATATCTAAAATGGAGCGGCTGATGTGTGACTGTTGTCTGTCTGGGTGCAGTGGGTGATGCAGTGAAGTCACTGTTACATCATTAATGAATACACGTACGTGAAGCTGCACGTTGTACTGCATCAGACTGGTAAACACTCACAGACTTTCTACTTGATGTTCAGGCTTTTATTACTTATTCCTGACAGTCAAACCACCATTCAACCTCACATTCACACCTGTGGTCAACAGTTAACCTAACCCTGTATGTTTCTGGACTGTAGGAGGAACCTAGAGAACCTGGAGAACCTGGAGAACACACAGGGAGAACACGCCGTCTCTCAATGATCACTTTGAACTGACTAATAATCAACCAATTCTCCACGAACGACATGACAAAATGAACTTTGCTTTGTTTCACTGAAGCACCTCAACTTTAAAATATCATCACAATTCCCAGCATGCACTTGTGGGTGCTTCAACCTTCAGCCTGGGGCGTCAGACCACTAATAATCAACCAATTCTCCACGAACAACATGACAAAATGAACTTCGTCAAGCCTCGTCAAGTCCAGGACAGTAAGTCCACGGCTGAGAAGCCGACTGACACTGATGTCAAATGGACTGGCGGCTGATTATTATTGTTGTATTTTTTTCTGGACATTTTTTCATCTTAATAATTCCATCATTTGGATTAAACACAAATACAAACACAAACATCCAGCTGTCTTTATATTTTTCATATCAGGAATGTTGATTTAGGTTGATTATGTCAATGATTAATTTTGATTCATTACACTCCAGATTAGTCGTGATTAATCAACAGCTCCTCCCTAATTAATCAGACTAGAAATTGTATCCATTTGACAGTGAAAAGTTTTAATGATCGCCATGATTGGAAGTACTTTATCAGACAGTTTTGTAATCCTATTCATTCCTTTTCCGTTCACACCACTGTCTGACTTGTTTTCTTACTTATGCAACAGATGTTTTTTACAGGAGAAAAAATCAAGACTGCAGACCGGCCAGTCAGCTACAGACACTCATTTGGTCCAAAAACTACTTTTGTAATTCATGCATAACACGACCAGTCGTGGTCCTGCCAAAAAGAACAACATATCATTCCAGAAAAACATGACATCATTATAGAGAATGTATCAAAAAGTCGCATCATTTCATCCCATCTTTATATCAGTGGAACCTTCACATACGAGCAGATCTCCCGTCACGTGGCCACTGATCCACATCCACACCATCATCACAGTTCCTCCTGGATCAGGAGTCTCATTTTGGCACCTGAATTCACTGAGGAGAATTTTTTTTAATTTAATTTCCCCAAATTCAGCTCAGCTCCCTAAACCTAGCGTCCAGTTCAGTTCTGCCTGCAGACGGTTGTTTGTTTCAATGTGAGCCAGATGATGGCACTCTTCTCTCTGTACCAGGCTGCTGGATGCCCTCACTGCGTGCACTGCCTGCACGATGCAGCTGGCCTCATTTTAATGATTTAAATCACTCGAGGTCTGCTGCCACACATTTCAGAGGCTTGACTGAATTTATCCTGGTTGATAGAGATCAATGCCCTCAGCCCTGGACGCTGCCAGACTACAGTAGAGGGAGAGACCTCTCCGGCTGACACGATTGGATACAGCTCCGCGCTCTGATTTTACTTTTGATCCTGCTGCTCTGACTCTGGCCCTGGGGACAGATGAGTGGAATGGAGTGGTAGAGATAGAGCAGGATGCCACGCAGTCTTTTCTACCTCTCTGGTCATTCTTCTTCTTCTCTTTTTATTTTCTACCAAGATGGAGGTCTGCTGAAAGTTACTGAGAGCTGATGTTGAGGGTGTGATTATTGAAATAAAATAATCAAAATTCCCCAAGTGCTTTTTTACAGTAAGAAAGAAATTTTAACATAATTTCTAGACACAATACAGGAAGCTGATGTTGTTTTACTTAAAATTATTTTTACAAATTGATTCTGTTTGAGATTTTTTCTGAATACCTGTTTCAAGTAGTTTTATTTGATGTCACTCTTTTTTTGGTCAATTAGAAATGTTAATATATGTCCATTAATCATGATTAATTGTAATTAATTATGATCAAATCTCAAATCTGTCATATCCCAGCTCGCTCTTTGAAGCTTCTCCAGACGTGAAAATCTCAACTTCGCTCGTCCACAGATTCAACAAAAACCTCTGCAGGCCAGCAGTAACATTTACTTTCTGGAAATACTGCAGTTCTACGCCAGTTTCTAACTCCGCGTCGGACTGACATCGAGGTAAAACATAAAATAACAAAGACTTGGTTCACACTCCAGATAAACTGCAGCATCTTCACAGTACCACGCTCCCAGCTCTGTGTCCCACTGTGGACCCCACGTCTTCTCAGTTCCAGTTTTACGCCTTTTTCTCTGAATATTTACAACAGTTCTGTTTCTGAAAAGTTCTTACAGTAATTCCTTTCATCCTTCCAGATATAGGTGTGATCCTTCTCTGAGGTGTCTTCAAGGTGAAGCAACCAGTAAGGAAAACCCAAAAAAAAAGTATTTAAATGGATTATATATATATATATACGTATATATATATATGAAAATAAAATCACAAATGACTATCTTTGTCATATGTTGTTTTCCTGCAGTGACGTGCTGCCTACATGATCATGTTAAGACAGGACGTGGTCAGACAGGCAGGTACTGAAGTTTAGTGTTTCAAATACACACACCTACAGTAGGCAATGCAGAGAGGAAGTCATGGACAGCACCGAGGTAGGAGTAGGAGGAAAATTCGTTAAAAAAAGGACAGGAATAAACACAGAACTGTGTTGGAGACGTCCTAATATTTTGAGTCACAGTCCAAAAAAGGTGTGTGTGTGTGTGTGTGTGTGTCTTGTTGTTGCAGGATGATAGTCACACATGAGTACAGAGTGCTCCTGCTGGAGGCGGAGGCTGAGATGATGCAAGTGTAACCTCTATATGAGAGGATCAGGAGCCGACGTGGCGTTAGCAAATCAGACACAGCATCAACAGCCCACACAGACACAGACGGCCCAGCGCACAGACCTGTAGGCCACCAGTAATAGTCCAAGTCCTACAACACACACACACACACTCAGGCAGATGGAGGCTCACCTCAGCACACTAACCCACCTTCCCCACATGTGTGATCCGTCATAACGCTGCAAAGCCAATGATTTTTCCCAGGGGCACACTCCACGTGATTGGGCACGCTCAGTTAATTCCCTCTGTTGACCCTGAGCCCGCTGCACTATTGATTAGCAGACTGGCAATACACGTGTGTGTGTGTGTGTGTGTTTCACCAGGGGCAGAGTAAAGCTCGCAGCACGGAGACAAAGGGCATCATGGTGCAGCAAGGTCATACGAAGGACGTTGGCGAGTGCTGCAGAACGAGAGCCGGGAAACCGAGGCTGCACGAGCGACCGCCGCGCCGTGCTGCAGAGGGAGGAAGCAGAAAATAGCGCAGCCGAGGGAGACGCAGAGACAGAGACAGAGACACACGGGGCTGTGTGAATTTGACTCCACACTCCGTCACCTTTGCTGTGGCGACAACGAGACGCAACAATTTGTGCCTCCTGAACAGTGAGCAGCCGCTGAACGAACGGTTTCCAGCATGAAAACAGACAGAGAGAAAAAGAAGAAGATGGTGAAGGAAATTAGAGACGTGTAACAGGAGGCTGTTACTCTGTTACTTGTCTGACTGTAGGTATAAACGCTGATTTTAGCTATTCTTGATGTGACTGTATATTGGTTTTGAGTTGCATTAATATTTATGCTAATGCCATCATAATTATTAATTGGTTACCTCAGTGCTAACATTTTGTGGTAATTAGGCAAGTTCTATGTCTGACAAACCTTTATTGTTTTCTACATGTTTTATAGTAAAAAGTTTCTTTTAAAAATTAGCACTCCAATTGCTAATTGCGGGTGAGCTAACAGACTATTTCTGGCCTTCCTCTCCGTCTGGTCAGAGCTGTACTTTTGTACTTCATTTCATCTTTTCACCATTTTATCATTAATCTTAGAAAACGTGACCTGTATTGTGGAATGAACGGATCAATCTCTCCGTGTCCACCGGGGAGTCCAGACCGGAAGTCCAGCTACTATGACTGAGTGGGATCTGTTATTTAAGCTGTTTGGAACAAAAAAAAAATCACTTTACAGAGAAAAACCATGGAGGAAATGTCTGAAGCAATATTTCTGAATCAGGAGCATAAAATACTGTATATTTTCAGCATTTTTTTTTTTTAGTTTTTTTCATTATCAACCCTTAGGAATCAAAACTGAATCTACTGTAATTGTATTATGGAGGCCATAGGAGCGTTGGCATTTAGGGTTCAAAAGAATAATAAATGTTGCAGGTTAATAATAAAAACTTCGACTGCAGTATATTTTAAAAAAAGAAATAATAACAGTGTCATCACGCAGGTTTTCCTGCCGGTGTGTTTTTCGTTGTATTTCATGTGTGGTGTTCATTACTGCAGTTCCTGCTGTAGACGACTGGGAGTTTGGACTCTTATTGTGTTTTTTCTCATGTATAATGCAACAAACTGGGACACCAAATTACAGTATGGCCTAGGGCAGCGAAACCAGAACCCAGCGCTGGCTGCCACCAGACTTCCCTCACTATATGAGAGGAAGGAACGTCCTGAGCTCCTCTGCTGAAACACAGCCAGGAGACGGCTGCAGTTAAGGGTCTGGTCCCGGGGACACACGGGCATGTAGACCAGCTGTAGGAGCTCACCTACGTCACTGGATTACACGCAGCTGCGCGAGGAGCTCGGTGGTTTTTCAGCAGGCGTTTAGGCGTGCGGCCAACAGAACGGAGGAACGGCACGGCAGCTGTTAAAAGCTGATAGCACTGTAGAGTCTAAAAATGCCAACAGCCGTTCCATGTCTCGCATCACAACAATTAAAAGTGTCTGGGAGGTAAAACAGAGCCTGGACTCTCAGGGTTTCTGCTGAAACCTGTGTAATTATGGTAATTAGACCGCTGTGAACAATCTATTCTGTCCAAGTTAAGCAAATGTTCACGGGGACCTGAACATGGGATCTGTCCAGAAAATGTAGAAACAAGTGCGTTGGTGACAGTAAAAGCCAAAGGAAGTTTTGACTGGAATGACATTCATTAAAAGAAAGGCTGGAGCTGAGGTTTGGGATCAGGAAGTGAGAGCAGTGAGAACACAGGAAGAACTGACTGCTCCAGTGTCATGACATTTTTACCCTGCCATGAAAATCTACTGCAGATTTTTCAGATTCACTGCATTGTGACTGTTTAATTTATGCAGCTGAAAAAAAAAACACACACAAATGGATGCACATCACAGAGCTAATAGGATAATGTACATAAATAAGTAATGTGTGCAGCAAAGCAGCGTTTCTTCTTTCCACCGTATTATTCATCTCAGCAGCCACAACATTTATCTGACGGCTCATTACAGTCATCCTGACCCTGTGCCTGTTACCACTGGAGAACACTGTGTATGCTACGAAAAAAGCAAACAAACACAAACCCTTTAAAGCTAAATGATGCTAACTGGCTACGGTTAACATGGACAGTAGAGTGACGGCGTCTTTTCCTCTGACCGACTTCTCCTTCATGAGGATTTTCAAAACACTTTTAACCCGGTTTTATCCTCTCATATAGCTTTAGTATATAACAGCTAGCATCCAGAGTAAAGGTTAGCTTGTACGTCGCTTGGGGAATTTGTTATTTTTGTCAGAAAGACGGTGTCCATTTTTGGCTAACCTTTAGCTTTGTTGCTGTTGTGAATATTTGTTACGTTGGCTTTCGTCCTGGCTAACAATTAGCTTTCAAATTAATATTTATTTAATAAAGATTTTATTTAGTTATGATGTTAAACGGAATAATTCAGTGGGAACCTTTAGTTTTCATTAAGACACAAAAACGATTTGTTTGTGAGCCACTATGAGCTAATGCAATTCTGAGGCGCTAACCTGCGACAGCACACATCGCCCCCATGTGTCACGGCAAAGTCTCACACTAACACACGGATGAGTACTGAGAGGGAGTCCACACACACACACACACGGACCATTAATAACATCAGAACCAGTCTCACGATGATCTGTGGGATTTGTGACGGAGGAGTCGAGGGTCGGTCTCTGCCGCAGAGACGTCATCAACGGACATGAGCGCCATCCACTGCCTGACAGGAAAACAGAGCCGCTGTATAAAGAATAAGCTTCAGTTTAACATCCTGTCACGTTTCACATGAGTGAAGAATTACAGTGCAGCAGTGGTTTACTGCTCTACAGGACCCAGGCTCAGACCGGCTGCAGGATCGATGCCTGTGATCTACTGCGTCGACACCGTTCAGCTCCTCCACGTTGGCGGCTCTTCTTGAAGATCTCGGGTCTCAGCTATCACACTGCCCTTCACTCTCACTTCTAATCACATCGATCCTCCTCGTCATACATCTCTGATGTTAATTGTCCACTGCGACTTTTTTTTTTTGATTCGATTGAACGCTCTGGACGATGAGGGAAATGTTAGCACGGCAACAGTAAGGCCATCGATTCGGTCACTGATTGATAAAAAGTGTTTATCACTTTGAAGTAGCCGTGATAATTAATTGGTATTGATTGAAGCGAGCTGTGAATGTTGATGCCAGGAGAGCGGCTGCACAGAAATGACAACGTCAGGCGGCGAGTGTCCTCACAGGACCGACATCCCTCTGCACCGCGTTCAAGGAGCTCAGCAGAAAGCCACGCCAATACCTTGTGTAATTGAAGGCTATTATGATAATGCACTCTACCTTGTGTATTATTCATATTCAAATGGACATGTTTGAGCTGGAAATATTTCTCGACGCTCAGCCGTGATTGCAGATTGAGAGTCGGAGAATGGCGAACGCTGATTTAAATTACATGTGGAGAGGCGGCACGAGAACTTGCCTTTCTTTGTCCACACTGAAGTTCAGGCAATTTAAACATCGAAAATTATCAAGTTCAATATTTGATGTTTCCACTAGTGCAGTTAAGAGGAGGATATGAGATCCACTTGTGCTTTGTTGTTAAAATGGAGATTCCTGAATGCACTGCGGCGCTACAGCGCTAACAGGCGACTCACTTCAGCGATGAGGAGGGAGAATTTGTAAGAACGGCCATTAACTTCATTTAAGTTGAGAGAATAATGGAGCTCTCACATTCACAAGTCTCTCCTTTTAGTAAAGGACACACGTGGGCAGCATAGGGCCTCAGGTTGGGTCGGACACCACCTGCAAACTAATGTTATCAAGTCGAGGAAGACGGATGTCAATAAGAGATATGGAAAAAAAAAAATCGGTAAAAAACAAAATACTGAATCTGAAGTATGAGTGTAGCCCTTGGTATGCAGCTAAGTACAGCAGTTTAACTACACTGAAATACCATAGTAAATGATAGTTCATTATGTCACCCGGTCCATGCATTTATGAATATCTTCAATACATATATAACACAGATAACTGATGACTACAAAGACTAAAAAGGTAGGCTAAAAAAGGTTGATAGCGTCAAGCCAAGAAAGAGCTAAATCATCCACAACATTGCATACGTAAGCAAAGACATCAACGCAAAGAGTTAAATGTCACGCCAAAAATTAGCTTCAAAAACATCAACCAACATTGGACATAAAATGTTGCCAACGAACAGCTCACAGAGAAGCTAAGAAGAGTCAAAAAGATAGCCAAAAAGATAGCCAAAAAGATAGCCAAAAAGTGTTAAAAGATAGCACTAGCCGATGAATACTACAACACATTTAGAGTAATTTATTTGATGTTTTTTGATTGGCAAACACTAATTGATGTTATTATCATGATTGATCCACAGCTATACACACATATATGTATCTATACACATATGTGTCAATATGTTTATATATGTTAATATGTATAGTCTATATATTCTATATATATACACGAAAAGACATGTGTATGTATATATATATAAAATATAGTGTAAATATATGTATATAAACCCCTGCCAACCCCGCCCACCACTGCCTTCCCTAACAGCGTTCAGCTCAGCAGCCGTTCAGTGAAACACGTAGCTAACAGCACAGATTAAAGCAGCTCTACCATTTAATTTCTCTATGATTACCACTTTCTTTCCAGCACCCCATAGTTTTCTCACATCACTAAATAATTTCCTCAGCTCTCAGGAGCTAAAGGTGGGCTACACAGAGTGGACCTCAGCTTTGTGAACCGCGGGGGCCCTGCTCCACCTCTGGGTTATATTTATTTCTCCAGTAAAATATCAAGAAGCTTGAACCTTGCCTCAGTCTGACCTGCCGTGCGCTGCAATCACTTTCAGCAAAGCAGCCTGTTATTACAAGCACCATCTTCTATTCATCAGTGGAGGGGATTAGAGAGAGAGAGAGAGAGAGAGAGAGCGAGCATGATGGACTGTATCCTACTGAATATCGTTCCACCGTCAGTGGTCGTGTGGGTCCTTTTTCCAATTATTAACAAAGTAAAAGTCAATGACAGAAAAAAAAAAAATTCCACTAAATTCAGGAATTACTACAAACATTAACTCATTTAAGTAACATCTTCAGACAAAGAATACCAGGGTCATTATATACTGAGGAAAATATGAACTAATAGAATGAATAGAAAGGCTTTCTGTTAGCATCTGTGGTTAGCATAGCCAAAAATCATCCACTGTAAGATCTCCTTTTTTATCCAGTTTGTGATGTCAATTAAAAGCACACACTGTGACGAACTAACCTGTCAGTCAAACGAGTACCGTTTGAGTCCAGTTTGGCTTAAAAAAATAAAATAAAAGAAATTGCATGAGTAATCTTTTAAGTTAAACAACGTTCACTCTGGTCTTTGTGGAGATGTTTCTCCTCCAGTTTTAGCTGTTTCTCTACTATTACAGGGGCAGATGAATTTCAAGAATAATACATAACTGCAGCAGGGGTATTAGACTGATTTGTCCTTTGTTTAACCAGAGAATTTGGAAACTGATTTGTCCTTTGTTTAACCAGAGAGTTTGGAACCATCAGCCAGTTCAGTCGTCTGCATCTGAACCTCTGAGGACACTGTTAGATGAACCTTCACAGGATTCTGGGTTCTCATCTCTATATAAAGACTTCTACTTCAGTCTCGTCTGAACAGGTGATCTCATACGCAGTGGTGTAATGATGAGGTAAAAGCACCAGGTTTCTACACCAATATATTTTCAGTGACAAAAGTCCACTCTGATGTAATAAAAGTCGTGGTGACGTTCACAGCAGGAGGAGGTGATTATCAGTAATCACTGATGTGTCCGTGTTTTCTTTACCAAATGGTTACAGCCCTGACAACATAACTGTCTCAACCCACACCATCATTCCAGACTCAGCAAAGTCGGTCTGGATATGACAGATACCTTCATTTTGGACGGGTTATTATTTTGTTTTCAACTCTACGTCAAAACTTAAAGTTTGAACTTATGAATCAATGTTATTTTATCCCTTTAAAAAATCGAATTCAAATGGACTTTCCTGTACGAGAGAATTAGAGCAACTGACGCTGAGGTTGACAAACTGAATAGAATAGAAACATCACTCCCACACAGGTGATATTTCCTATTTTTAATAAATAACTGCGATTTTTCTAATATTAATTAGAGGACTGGTATTACTGTATAATTATTATTCTAAACTAAAGAAGTGAAAAGAGACAGCGCTGCTGCTGCAGGACGCCTGTAGAAGAGTTAGTGAGAACAGAGGGTGGTGCAGCTGGAACAGAAGCAGATGTCAAGGAAAAAAATGTCAAAAAAAAAAAAAACAACAAATGAAAAAAACCTTAATGTAAATTCTCGACATCAAAGAAGCTGAAGATAGAGACAAAAGAGAGTGGGAACGAAAATTAAAGTGGAGAAAGCGAACGGGGCGGGAGAAGAGGATGGAGAGAGGAAAATACAAAGAGATGCTGAGAATTCTCTCTGTGCTTTTTTTTTCTTTCTTTCTCCGATTTGCCGAAATTCATAATCCTCTCTCATCTTTCCCACACCCAAGATCCCTTTTCTGTAAGCTCTAAACCAATCCCCCCGTTCGCAGTAAAACTCCATTGTTTCTTATCACACAGCGCGGCTGCAGTCGTGGCCTCCTTTTTACACAACAGCAACAAAACAACTGTTTTATTTTATTAAAGTGTCTTTTCCACTTTTCCTCTCTCTCCATATTTTATCACATTTTCAGCTCCGGTTTTGGGCTCCAGTCATGACGAAACGATTCCCAACGACGACCACACGGCTGATAGTCCTGGGCTTTTCCTCCATTGCTAAATATACACTGTTACACTCATGTCTTGTTATATTTTTAATGGCTTCACTGCACTCATGTTGCAAAGACTCTCCAGGGCATTTTTTTTTTCTTTCCTTCTCCTCTATGGCCCTCATCCCTCTCGCCTCGGGGCACTTACAGGCCTGCCGAAAGAAATCACCCCCGCATCACTGGAGACGTGCGCACACACACACACACTCTCACTGCCAAAATAAGCCGCTCACCTTCCCTATGTATTGTTAGCCCATCAGTCTCGCTTTCAGGTGAACAGGCGGCCTCGCTGTGCTATAAAGCTTTACCGTGTTTTTTTTTTTTAATCGTCTCAAAAGAAATGGCAGCATAAGCTTAACTTTCTAACCCTTAACAACTGAAAACACGAGCCTCCTGCTTCCCTTTTTAGTCCTCACACAAGAGCATACGGATTTTGACGGAGGACGGGAGGAACGTCGTCGGTTACGGGTCTATACATCGCAGCAGTTTTGTCACTGCTGGTGTCCTGTGCAGAGCTCCTCCATTACATGAAGCTCCATGCTGCTGTTCCAAAATGGCTGCCCGTGTGTTTCCGTTTGCCTGGGTGTCAGAGGAATGAGCGGAGGAGCAAAGATTTGTGCTGCGGCGGGTAGCATACAGATTAGGATTAGAGCGTGGGCTGCGGCGCTGAGGCCTTTTGTCATTAACAGGCAGTTTTAATCAGGGTCTGTCCCAGGGCTCGGCTGCTCGCCTCAGGAGCCCCGCAATCCAGCGAGAAGAGAGGAGGGCAGGGATGGAGTGAGAGGAAGAAACAAGGAGAGGAGGAGTGCAGAAGAGGGGGGATGTAGGAGAGATAACAGGGAGGAGGAAAAGAGGAGCCCACAGCATCTTTGGGAACAGGGTGGGGGGCTAGTGTTTCGGCAGCAGCGAGCGCCAGATGTGTTTGGTGCATCTATACGCTCTGTACATCCATCCAAAGATGGCTGCTGGATGTGCGGCGTTTCCTCGCGCTCGCTCTACGTGCCATTGATTAGGCTCCAGTGGGCTCTGTGTGTATTATTTAAATGTTAAGATGTCAGTGTTGGTAATCAGCGGCTCCATTAAAAGTCAGACGACGCGGCTGCAGTCACAGACCTGCAGAGAGCCTCGGCAGGTGGATGAATTATTAAGGAGAGGATGAGGTAGCGGGACATTTCCACCGTCGCCCTCACGAATGTCATCCCACTCTGCCGGGAGACACACAGGCTCAGGCTGGCTTGACAAAAATCGACAGTGACTTCCTCCTCCCCCCACCCGGAACCGGTTTGATCCTGATTGCAGACACTGCAGCTGGCAATTTCCAGAATAATCTGCAGCTCCTGCCCTGCCCCCCACAGATACGCCAGCTCTTCCCACCCCCTCCCTGCCTTGTGCCCCGGCATCCTCCACGGCCCTCCAGCAGCATCGATAATATGGACAGGAGGAGAGGCCTTTGATTTGCTGAATCAGAGGATCTTTACCGTGCACCGGTGTGTGTGTGTGTGTGTGTGTGAGGATGATGATGAGGAAGAAGCAGTGAGAACACATGCAGTGTGATCACATTGTGTTAAGTCAACGTGGGCGCGACATTATTGCCCCTTATTTTAAAGGACAAGTCAAAACTGCAGCGCTTTGTTGAGTAGAAATAGACAACGGCTAACAACGGAGAATACCTCCGCACAACGACTGAGTTCAACTATATACATTTATATTAAAATCATTGAAATAATTAAATTACATTTTTTAAAACCGCAACTGTGAACAGATTAATTAGGTTAAAAAAAATGAAATTCAACAGTTTTTTGCCCTGACTGTTTTATGTGTCAAAGAAAGGAACATAATGTCATAATAATAATAATATATGTGTCAAAGAAAGGAACATAATGTCTGAAATAATCCATATTTTTGCTCTTATATATTTACAATAACTTAGTGATGACAACATTAATAACATATTAAATATGTATTTCTTTTCCTAGTCTTTTGTCATAAACCACTGTAAGTGTATGGTGGTACGCAGGTCGCTGACAAAAGCCTCTGACTTTTTCAAACTTTTTTCTTATCCCATCAGATCCATTGTGCAGACATAACTAATCAAATGGCTTCAACTCATTCTACATCACAGGGCGATTTTTTTCTCTACATTTCTGTCCGTTCATAACGTTTATTGACAGATATAATGGAGTGAATTTTAATAATAGCCTGAGCATATAGAACAATGAACGGCCACAGCGCACGCCGCTTGAACACTGACAGGACGCGTCAGTGTTTGGGTGACTTGAACGAGTCGCTATTTCCTCCAGAAACGGAGAGTAATTTTCTCTCTTTTAGAGATACTAGGTCTCAGCACAGATAGACATAATAAGATGTAAATTGGCTGAGGCCAGATATGGGGGTGGCCGTGTGTGTGTGTGTGTGTGTGAGGGTGGGGGGGTGCTCACTCCAAGTAACACGAACAGCAATTAACTATGGGAGAGACAAGCGCGCATGTGTGTCTGTGACTGTGAGCTGGAGCTGGAGCTGCTTCACCATCGCCAACATTTTCATCAGAAATACAGAGGAAACTGTTCATGAAAAAACAGCCTCATACGCAGAATTCTGACGGTGTAATTTCTGCCATAATATTATTGTAATGATATTTCCCAATTCATGTATCACCAGCATACTTTTAATAACACTTAAGGGCCTTTCAGTGTGATAATTCAGTTTGTTTCCATCCTTTGGTTCGTTATTTGTTACTGAGCTCAACAAAAGTTTCTGCCTGGTTTTTATGCAGTAAACTTTGCCTTGAAGTATTGAAGTATCCCATTTAGGAATAACAGAATTAGTGCGTTTGGCTTTCAGGCATCCGACTTAAAACTTATGGTGTTTACAAATGGGCTGCGGACTTAATGTACCCTGGAAGAGTCGATTGAAAGAGTCAATTAAAAGAAAGAAAAATAAAAGACGGGAACCATGAAAGGAAAGATTGAAAAAGAAGAAGAAGAGTGAGCTGATCGCAGAAAGATAGAAACTGATATCTATTTTTAAAAAATGACCTTATTTAGAACTTCAGGAAGAGTTTTCTGAAGTTTTCTTGCTTCATCATTAAATTGTGCTATAAACATTAGTTAATTTTCTTAACTACTAATTAACTGGATCATATAGAGCCAGACTCTCAAACCCCTGGCCCGGGGTCCACTTCCTACCCACAAACACTCTACATTTGGCCCCTGACTAGATGTAATTAATAATAATTTAAATAAAAACAACTTCATTTTGTGTATGAGACACAGGTGAATGGGGGGGGGGGGTTAAAGCCATGAGAGTGGAGGGAATTCAGCGAGTGAGTCATGTCTGGAGAGCAGTATCTCTTTAATCCTGGAGGCTGGGAGCAATGTGGAACAGCAGGACCTCTGCATCAGTCAATAAGAAACTCACATCTCTGTGGATGGAGAGTGTTGAGGGTCAGAGGCATCACAGCCCAAAATACAACTCTTTGATCCTCTTGGTTTTTCACTGTGGTTTCCTTTTGAATTCAAGGTCAGTTTTCACTGGAGTTTTTAAAAGACGTTTTAAAGGTTAGGGGAAAAAATCGTTCAGACAACAACGGCCAAAAATCATGTAGACATTTGTGCTTTCCAACCATCATCAGTCATGAAGTGAACATCCATTTGAACAAGAGGTTCCCAGAAAACCACATATTAAAATATACTATGAGCCAATCCGCCTACAGATGGCTCGATACAACATTTTCACGTCCGATACCAATACTTCAACTTATGTATCTGCCACTACTGATATCAATCCAATATCTTCTTTTCCCAGCATGCCCTGGGCTACTGTTGCTAAGGTGATAGTGTCTCCCGTTTACAGCAGGTAAATACTCTTCACTAGGTGGCAGCGCATATGCTATATATATATATAAAAAAACAATCAGAGCTGTTTAAGAGTGTCTTTCTTCAATTCCTGCCAGTATATCAGCGTTCTCTTCAACTAAACAGGAGTACATTTTTAGTAAATATAAACTAGAGTATTAATATATTTCATTACATATACTTTTTGTGAGAATTTTGTTTGGTGGTGTGTGCCTCCCTCGCACTAACTACTCCACCACAGGGTGGCTGGCCAAAAGATTCAAGTCGTTTTTGATAATGAAATGATGTTGTTTTGTTGGAACTGTCCTTTAGAAGTTAACGTTAGTGTACGCAGCATCACAGAGTCCTGGTTCAGAGCACGGCTCTCACATAGTTGAATCGTTTCCTGTGTGTGTTCACAGAACTGGCAGAAAACAGGCGAGGTCAACCAGACTTCTTTGTGATCCCAAAAACATGAAAGCCTGAAGGAGCATGACATGTTTCGGGGCCACTGTGTTCAGCGGGCAGGTTGGACAGGAATAAATGGGGCGCCATCTTTGAGCACAATAGCCAATTCTCCTTGATGCTGTCCGTCAGTGTTTACACCTGCAAAGCTGGCTGACAAACATGCCCGTGTCACGCCATGATCACTTTCTGAAAGCTGCAGACACTGTCAGACGCAGCCATGTTGTCACAGAGCAGTTTCCAACGCTGAACAAAAACTACTGAAGACTTTGTGCTGGAGCAGCCTGCAGCTCACACACCATCTCACACCTCAGCAGCTTTAGGCTGAATTTATGACTATATGCTGGGGCCCATGGGCCAGCTCACTGTAGCCATTAGAATATAACCTACACCACTGGGACACAGATACAGAGATACCATCCCAGGCAGCATATATGAATGTTGGGCAACAATGAAGTACTGTCATCTTTCATCTGGCCCATATTCAAAAGATACGAGCCTGGAGTGGCCCACATGTACCAATGATACCTAAAGTACCAAAATGAATATTATGATGTTAAAGACGATCGATTTGTCTGTGAAAAAATCCAGAGACAAGTGAAGCGCAACATTGGCAGACTTTTCTCTGTGATCTATAACATGATTGGAAAACAAGGCTGGGCAAAAATGGAGCATCCACCCAAGACAGGGTTTTCAAAGACAGGTTATAGAAGGACTTCAGTGGAGGAGGACTCAGTCAAATAAAACCAAGAATTTAAAACGGTGACCGACTTTGGTCATTTATTATTTTGAAAATTCTTTTATGTTTGATGTAAGACTTTGGTTTGTTGTCTATTTTAAAGAACAAGAACAATATTGACCGGTACCTCACTATTGAACAGCCCGACCTGATCAGGTTTAATCTGATTATTCACAGTGTAGCTGTTGATTATTATATCAAAATGAATGGTGATTCATCACAAAAAATATTACTAATGTTACTACTACTGGGATAAGGATTCCCAGATTTGGGAAAAGTGAACGAGGAAGCGCAAAGAACCTTCTCAAAGCCATTAGAACTCAACCAGCTTTGTTTCCAACCTTCTTCCGTCGGTCAACTCACTTTGTCTTTCTGTCCTTCTGTCAGTGTTCAATCTTAACTTGTTTGTTTGTTTTCCATTGTTTTGCATTATGGAAACATGGGACCGCTGGTTCAGGAAACGGACGGAGAAATGAGCGGTCAATAAAAGACATAGAAACACCGCAGGCTCTGAGCTCCGCTTCTTTATTCAGGTCAGGCACCGAGTCTTCTCCACCTGTCCACAGGTTCAAGTTCAGTTGTTTGATGTCGGCTGTCTCTGTGTACCTGGGGTTCGTGTGTGAGAAGGACGCGCATGTGTGAGTGTGTGTGTGCATACGAAAGAGAGGAGAAATGTGTGTGTGTGTGTTCTTCTGTGGTCGTCTCTGATGTGTGTACACTGGCTGTGTAATTTAGTCCTTGTAAATTTATAATCTGGTTAGACCAACTGCTCCCAGAGTCTGCTGGAATGCTGCCAACCTCACACAGAGAATGGGAGTGTGTGTGTGTGTGTGTGTATCTCCACTGTACTCCCAACACTCACTCTTCGCTTGTCCTCCTTACACTGCCTGTGTCCAAAGTGTGGCTCCGGGGTTAATTATGGTACGCTGCTGGGTAAAGTGTGGCCTGCAACATTTAATGTTTTTTTTTTTTTTTTTCTTTTTCTTTTTTTTTAACAGGGGGTTTTGTTTTTTTAAGCTTTTTTATCAGTTGTTTTT